>NC_139948.1:36344494-36449494 GCF_963454915.1 Gymnoscopelus microlampas | reverse complement strand
CGTTACCTGAGTATCTCTCCCAAGAGCCCTTCCAGCCCACAGAGTTCCCCCACACTGAAATGACCGCCGAATCGGTCACTCCCGCACAGGCCGACGAGGAGAACCTGGTGGAGATGCCCAACTATCAACCAGACTTAAACGCTGAGATGGCCGCCAAAGCAATCACTTCCACCCAGACTTATGACGAGACGCTGGTGGACATGCCCACCCATGAACCAGATTTAAACGCTGAGGCTCCGTCCGCGATGCCCAGTGCAGTGCCCGCAGAGGAGGTTGCGGTGGAGGTAGACCACGTCCCCACTAGATCCCCTTCCTCCTTGCTCCTAAGCCAGACTCCTAACTCATCCCGAGCACTCCCTCACTACCTCTTAACCCTAGAGAGCACTTATTCCCTCTTCCAGTTGTCTGTCAAAACCATCACCACCACCACTAACCCAAACCATCCTAATCATCATCTCTATCCACCTCCTGGAATGTAGAGGATGCTATGGTACTAGTCACCATAGTATATGTGTTGTACACATATCTATTCCTAGTTGATTGTGTTAGTATCTTGTCCTAGTAGGGCATAGATTCCATGCATAGCACCCATACCATCTGATAGTGTGGTATGCATGGAGCATCAGTGTTTGTTCCTGCGTGCGTGAATTGCTGAAATTCATTCAAGGTGGATATCAACCTCAGATATCACCCTGAAGTTCTGAAGCATCACTATTTTAAATCAGACTTCTTCTGAATATCCCTTATTATGAGCAACAGCAAAACAAAACTAAACAAACTGATTCTGCAATTCCCTTTAAAGCTTGTTGTTGGCTAATTTCCAATGTCAACTTGTTTTCATACTACTACATGCTGTAGCTGCCATGCTGCCATCTGGTTGTGTGATGCACCCGCATCAGCTAATTACTACACCCCAGCATCATGATTAACTGCACACCCGACAGCCTGGACAATGTGTAACCTGCACAAATCTTGTAACACCCACCTGTGTTCCTAACATTCCTATCAAACAAACTGTACAGAGCAGGAAGCACTGTGCATTAACGAGAAGTGCTTATGCCTAATTTATACTCACAAAGTATAAATTAACACATTAGTGTCTCCTAATGTGTTAATTTAGGAGACACTGGTTGACCATGGCAATCAGTCTAATTTGGGTCTGTGTGTCGGTATGCAGGAGGACAGACCAGTGAAGAAGCCAGTGGTGGAGGAGTATGATGAGGAATTATACGGTAACCTCTACGATGACCTCGACGTTTCCACGGTAACAGTGGGCCCCAATGTCACTGATTATGAGGTAGGTTGAATTTGGATTACACAGTGAGTCGAGGATCCTGCTGTGTACTGTAGATGTGAGCAGTTTTCAGATTCAGGGCAGCTGTCGCTGATGCACCTCTACGTTTATCGACAGATGCTGGAGTATGCAGACCTCAAGAACGAGACCCACGAGTATGAGGAGTATGAGCTGTATGAGGATGGCTACGGCTTTGCAGAGCGCGAAGGAGCAGAGACATGGGATGGACAGGTGAAATCAACTGTCCGCCTTGATCTCAAATTGATCTCACACATCAAGTGCAGTACAGTAGCTACAGTATATGCCGGTGTCACTTGCCAGGCTCACTGATTGCCAACTTGTTGTTTTCTGTCTGTCTACCTCAGGCTAGCGTCAGAGCAGAGAAAGGCGAAAAGGGAGAGCCAGCCATAATCGAACCGGTAAGTTGTGGCAGTGGACTAAATGTACAAAATCATAACTTTACTTTGGAAAACATACAGGACTGAGGCAACACTGTGCTACGTTACGCTATGTGTCATGTTGTATCTGCGCTTATTCACAGGGTACATATGTGGAAGGACCCCATGGCGTACCAGGGCCCCCGGTAAGCCTACCAAGTTCTGTAGTATTACAGTAAGCTGGCATGCAGCAGTGGTCATTAATGCTGTCCTTTCATACTAACTGTCCGTGTTTTCCCTGCAGGGTCTTCCTGGTATTATCGGGCCAACCGGCCCTCCAGGACCAATAGGAGACCCTGGTGACATGGTGAGTGTGCCGCCCTGCTGGTTATAGGAATTGAGTTTCTTTGTAGACTGTCCAAAGGGCTGGCCGACATTAATTTGGCTAGCCAGTACACCCATGACACGAGAACAGAGCTGGGGGTCTGGCCAAGACCTCATATTGAAGTATGTCCATTGTGATACAATGACCTAGCTCACTGGACTGAACCTGCCGGGCATAGTGGATGGTCGATGACTCACACATGCTATTTTCTTCTGTGTGTGTGCGTGTGCGTGTGCGTGTGCGTGTGCGTGCGTGTGCGTGTGCGTGCGTGCGTGCGTGTGTATGTGTTTTTTCATTTGCAAAGTCATTCCTTCCTGATAAGTGACCCTCATACACAGGCTCTGATAGATGTTCAGTCATTTTCGATGTGGATGTTTTTATGATGTTGTTCCGCTTAGATGATGATGGCCACCTATTACGCTGCAGTGCTCCATTGCTTTCAAATATCAAGCTCAATCATTATGCACACTCTCTAGAACTTTTACACCTTAGGTTTAACATGCATCCTGATAATTAAAGACTTGTCTTTTCCATTCTATGATATACAGTATATCTTCTGTGTATATGTATATATATATATATATATATATATATATATATATATATATACACACACACACACACACACACACACACACACACACACACACACACACACACACACACACACACACACACACACACACACACACTGTTTACAGTAAATGCCAGGGTAGTATAGTCTGTAAACAATGACAACAGCTGTCCTGAATGTTCCAACCTTTGCAAGCGTCCTGTTTGTAACTGCTGTCCTGGGAAATGACATCAGCTATCACAGCAGAAACAGCTGTTAGCTACCTATCTAGCCAACAAATAACATATTTGTTTCAATAATTCTTATTGTTCTAAATTTGATAGTGGTATAAACAGCTGATGGGATGTTGAAAGGGGTTTCATACCTGTCCTAGCGGTAACAGAAACCATCAATAACATAGACAGACTGACAACAGCAGAGACCGTAGGCACTAGGCAGCAGCAAATGATTTGTTTGTATAACCAGTGATTGACAGAGGAATCTGTCATGCCTCATGCCTTCAATATTTAATGTAGCGCCTATAAGTACATTAGGCAATTAAACGGATGTATCAGGTCGAAAAACCTGAGGCATCTATTTAATCCGTTTAAAGCTGTGTAGAAAATGTATAAGCAGAAGCCAGGTAGACAGTGAGTGACGTGCCCTGTGGAAATGTTTTACAGAGATTAGATTGCAGGGAGGCTTCTCTCTCTCTCTCTGTTTAGACTTGTGTGCTTATACTCAATCCCTCCCATATGCTGTTTACTTGCAGTACAATGCAAACACACACACGCGCACGCACACACACACACACACACACACACACACACACACACACACACACACACACACACACACACACACACACACACACACACACACACACACACACACACACACACACTCATCCACCTATCTGTTTTTCTTCCAGGGTCCACCTGGCCGTATGGGTATGGCTGGGGTTGATGGGATACCAGGTCTTCCAGGCACTATGCTGATGTTGCCAGTAAGAATTAAGAAAAATATATAATCACACACACACAAGCCATCATTTTGTACTAATGTCCTGCAGTAGCAGCACCACAAGGGGGAGCTGTGTGACTGAACTTCATTTACATGTGCTGGACCATGGAGAGTTCTTCGGGGTAGTGACTAAACTAAACCGCTGTGTTTACTCCTCCCAGTTCCAGCACGGGGGCGATGCTCGGAAGGGGCCTGTGGTGTCTGCTCAGGAGGCACAAGCCCAGGCTATCCTGCAACAGACAAAGGTACAGCTAGCTACAGTGGGAAGTTATCACAAAGAGACATCATCTCCCATAACATCCATTGCACATTGAACAGTAGATAGATAGCGCACATGGCATGCATTTTTACAATCCAGTATTCTCTTTTTTTTCCAGCTGTCACTGAAGGGACCCCCAGGTCCGTTGGGTCTGACTGGTCGACCAGGCCCCGTGGTAAGAGTGTCTCTGACCTTGGCCATGTGTGGACCATAGCCCAAGGGTTCCCCAACCTTCCATCTTAACCTTACCAGGCTTGTGTGCCCTGTGTGCATGCTCTGCTCTCCAGTCTCCACTGTATCCCATAATCCCTGATCATTATGCGCGCTCATTTCTCTGTTCAGTATCTCCGCAGTCAAATTTGATCTTGACATAAATCTACTGTATGCCAGGATGGAATGACCTCGGAGTAACACAGATGAATGGATATTTAACTCATTTGTGTGTCCTTGTGTTTGTTTGGTTGTGAGTTTGACTGAGCACTGTAAAACCCCCCTGTAGATTGTCTCTCATGCCTTCTTGTTCCTGTGCTGCAGGGTCTACCAGGCTCGTCTGGGCTGAAAGGAGATGGCGGAGACAATGGCCCTTCTGTAAGACCAGGCTGTGTTTATACAATTCACTGATCTGTCATACCACTCTCTGTCTCTGTGACTGTTGATTTACTCTTGTCCCTTTGGCCATGTCCTTGCGTCTCTCTCTGTATAGGGACCTCGTGGAATGCCAGGCCCTGCAGGACTTAATGGAAAGGCAGGAAAGAGGGTGAGATTTCAATGCATGAATCAAGCAATCAATCAATCAATCAATCAATCAATCAATCAATCAATCAATCAATCAATCAATCAATCAATCAATTAGTCAATCACTCAGTTTTTATTTATATGTCACCAAAGCTATCATGATAATTTACTCATACAGCAGGCCAAGACCATACTTGAATTTAAGATTTCTAGATAGATTGTGATTGTACACCAGATATTGTATTCCTCTTGGCAGTAGTCTGGGAGGGTTAGCGTCGGAGCTTGGACAGCAGGGGCGCGGCCACTGCGTTGTGATTCAAATCAACAGCCAATGAAGAAAAGGGGGCGGGATCCACATGCAGTGGGTGATGCATCTAAATAGGATCGACGGGAAGCAATTTCCCCTTGAGAAATTTCGGCCGCCATTGTTGTGTACTGCTGTTTGCCTCTCGTCGGACTTTTTAGACGAGTTGCACAGCTCTCAGACCGGTAAGAGGCGTGTCCGCTCAGATTCAGAGCGTGACGTACATCCCGCCCACAAATACCAGGGCTGTGGCCCAGAAGTTCCTCGCCAGAGCTGGCGAAAACTTCTGGGAACTCAGATTATCTTGGCAGTAACGTACAGTATCTGTATCTGCTTACATTTTGCTAGCCACAATAACGGCACGGTGTGTGTGATGTACTATGAATCTATGTTTTGACACCATTAATGTGTCTCTCTCACAGGGGCGGGCAGGTACAGATGGAGGTCGTGGAGCGCCAGGTGAAACGGGGTCTAAGGTACGCCCCCTGAAATCACATGACATTGCACTGGTCATAATATCATTGAAAATAAAGCCTTCCGACCTAACTCCATCACCACTCTGCAACATGTTGGTAGTTTGCAGCAATCATGGAACTAAAGTTGAATCTATATTTTTGGGTCGGCTTGCGATTAATTCAAAGTTTCTCTAAGCCACAGTGTCACATTATGTTTTATGTTGTTTAGGTCTTATTGTAACAAATGACACTCACTAGCAAGTGTACGCCTCCAGGTAGACAATGCTCACAGTTTATTATATGCATTGTCAACTTAGTTCATTCCACTGCCTACAGTAACAGCTGCAGGATGGGTGTAGTAAATAAATTAGACCCCCTCTGGTCCCAGGTGTGACAGAAACAGCAGGGCCTTTATCAGTCAAAGCAACATCTAAGCAGACCTCCAGCTAATCTGAGAACCCCCTCTCCCTAATGGAACCACACACACACACACACACACACACACACACACACACACACACACACACACACACACACACACACACACACACACACACACACACACACACACACACACACACACACACACACACACACACACACACACACACACACACACACACACACACACAGCAGATGGGAGGCTCACACTTCACCAAATATTTGCAAATGAACACGTGTGTGCTGGTATTTGTGTGCACATGCTTGAGCTCATGTGTGTGCGTCTGAGTGAACACACGTAATTGTGTGCATATTTACTCATACAGTAGGTGAGTGTTTGCAAAGCCGTGCATTAGTGCAGTTGTTAATGCGATTGCTTCTCGATTTCTCCTCAGGGTGACAGAGGCTTTGATGGGCTGCCAGGTCTCTCGGGAAACAAGGGCCACAGAGTGAGTTGTGCGTGTGTCACGCTCCGAAAATAGCCGATGTACAAGCTCACAACACGTTGCAGCGCGCCGTGTTGTGAGTTTGTCGATCGGCTATTTTCGGATAAATCAGGCTTCAGCATCGAGCACTAACTACACTTTGATTATGCATGTACTGTATCATTTTCTGATGATGACCATTACAAATACCTATCCAGATCACAGGTTGATGTGAATTTACTGTATATGCTGTGCGTACTTGTTTAACTTGATTTATATCATAATATCATGGTAAAAGGATATCTCTCTCTCTCTCTCTCTCTCTCTCTCTCTCTCTCTCTCTCTCTCTCTCTCTCTCTCTCTCTCTCTCTCTCTCTCTCTCTCTCTCTCTCTCTCTCTCTCTCTCTCTCTCTCTCTCTCTCTCTCTCTCTCTCTCTCTCTCTCTCTCTCTCTCTCTCTCTCTCTCTCTCTCTCTCTCTCTCTCTCTTAGAGTTCTCAAATTCTGCCTGAACCCGACCCTACCCGGGCTGACGTTTTCGGGCCGCGCCGGGCCCCAAAATATATGCTAATTAGTCGGGCCGGTCCGAGCTTTGGGTTCTATGAAAAAAAATTATATGCTAAGCACATAATAACCATAATCACATAATTATGGTTATTGAAAGTATGGTAATTGTAGGGCCCAGTTAGGGCCTGGCCTTAATTTTCAGGCCCGTTGAGAACTATACACTCTGTCTGTCTGTCTGTCTGTCTGTCTGTCTGTCTGTCTGTCTGTCTGTCTGTCTGTCTGTCTGTCTGTCTGTCTGTCTGTCAATGCTTATGTTTGATGCAACTCTCACATCATGCATGTCCTTGCAGGGGGAAAGAGGGAAGCTTGGTCCACATGGTCTTGAAGGACAATCAGGAGAGAAGGTGAGAACATAGCATTTTCTCTCTCTCTCTCTCTCTCTCTCTCTCTCTCTATGTGCTGTACAGTTCAGTTTTACTTGTGTATCAATGTATTGTATCCACAATCCCGTCCAGGTCAATGGGTGTATTCTACAGTCATTTGGATGAACAAGCCGCCACAGATCAGAGTGGTGTTGCAATGTTGAGATTAAATAGTAATTGACTGCATTTTTAATGCCTCTCCCTCAGCTGGCCCGGGTTCACTCAACATGAAGTTACGCAAAACTTATGAAATACCACAGTGGCATACATTCAGAGAATATGAAAGCTCTCCTGTAGACGCTCGCTGAAGACAGATTCTAATCTTCATAGACAGATGAGTGCAGTGAAAAACAGCAGACGTGCTCTTGGCTTCAAGAAAGTTGAGTCAGTTGAGCTGTCACACACATTTTATCTCCAATAGTCTCTGGTTCCATGTTTCATTCATGAAGAGATATAAATGTACCCGTGCCTGAGGTAGACACAGAGAGGAGCATATTTACTGTAAAACCCGATGTATACTTTGTCGTACAATGGAGTCGTGCGCCGTAAATAGCAGATCTACAAGCATACGCTTGTACGCTGCATCCGCCAAGCGTTGTGGCCTTGTAGATCTGCTATTTCCGGCATGTGACTACAGTATGTATCTGGCATATGTCTGTTTAACCTGTTGTCTTCTTTTATCACAGGGTCATGATGGACCTGTGGGGCCCAGCGGGCAGCCAGGTGAACCTGTGAGTTATGGAACACACACACACACACACACACACACACACACACACACGCACGCACACACACACACGCACACACATACGCACACGCACATGCACGTGCGCACACGTGACATGTGCATCACTTTAGAAAGTTAAGATCCACTGAAGGACCCTGTAATCAGTGTTCATCCTGGCATGAATAACGTATTAAAAGGTGCTGTTCAGGGCTCCTTGAAAAATATAAAATATTTATACGTATCATTTGCAAAGAATACTATTGCATTTGCAAATGCTACAAAATAGGTTCTTATCGCACCTTTGGACTTCTATGGAGCCCGGAGGCTCTCAGATGCACCGCGGCAGAATCATTCATTTGTACAGTGTTGTGTCTGCGGTCGGCTGGTGCGCACAGAGGCTGATTGGCTATGACTCACATTCTCTCTTTCACCCAGCAGGTGAGGATGAGACCCAGCGAGGGTCCGTCCCTCTAAATGGATCACCCGTTGCAGGGAGAAATAGAGTGCTATGTGAGACATGTTAGGAGGGCTGTGTTAACCCATTGAGACCTGAAGCCGATTCTACATGTCTCCTATTTCTCAACAGTATTCTGAAAAACCTATGTTGGCTCTCAAACTTTTTCATGTCAAGGACCCCCAAAAGTATATCTATTTGGCCGCGGACCCCCATCAAAATATTTTGTTCCAGGGACCCCCCAGAAGCAAAGATTTGAGTTAAAAATGTTCGCTTTAAAAATATATATATTCAAAGATTTGCACACATTTTCAAGATTTTTCGAAAAATAGCAGATCTACAAGCTCGTAGCGCGGCACTCGGTGCCGCGCTATGAGCTTGTATATCTGCTATTTTTGAATAGCCCAAAGTGTAAAATAATGCTTTTTAGCCCAAATCTAAAAATGACACAGTTCCAGGTCTTAATGGGTTAAACCGCAAAGACACAGGCAAGGACAGGCGTTAACCACTTTAACCCTATTCTGTCCCTATTCTGGGCATGCAGATCGGGTATTTTCTCGGGCAAACGACACAATCGTACAAAATTAGGCATTAGCTGTTTTGATTGGGGGGCAAAGGCGACGCGGGGAGGGAGGAAGATGAATGAATGGGAGATAGAATGAGATAAGAGTGTGCAGAGAGGAGAGGTAAAAAAAAAAAACAGAAATGCTGGCCTGAATGATTATATTTCCATATCAATCACTTCCCAGGAGATCACAGATGTGGCGTCGGAACAGGTGGCTTGGCCAGCCTACAAAGAGAGAGGCTGACAAAAACAGAACGCACTAACACGCTCTTACAAACACAGCACTAGCAGTCTCCCTAGTCATGCATACAGATAGTCTCTCTCTCTCTCTATCGCTCACTCTCTCTCATTCTCTTTTATTCGGCCTCTCAATACATCAGCACTCCTGCTCTGATTTGTTCTTTAGTATTCTGCACTCACACACAACCACATCCTGCATGCAGGTTGGCTGTTGTTGACGCTTTTGTTGTGTTTTGTCTCTAGGGCGCTCGGGGTCTTGTAGGACCAAGGGGCTCCGCCGGCCCGCCCGGCCAACGGGTAAGTCGGCATCGTCGCCATTAATGAATCGCTTTCGATTCAGTCTGGCGAACTCAGCCAGTTGTTCTCTGTGGGATTATCGGCATCACAACAATGAAAACTGGCAGACAGTTTATTTTTGTTTGTAATATTCTGTGAATGTATTCATCAGACGTGTTGAAATTCTAATTCTAAATCTTGTGTGCGTGCGTTTGTGTGCGTGTGTGTGCGTGTGCGTGTGTGTCCTTATCAGGGTATCACTGGAGTTGATGGAATCCAAGGGTCAAAGGGCAACCTGGTCAGTCCTATTAACTTTTTTATGTTCTTATCTCATTACCAAAACTATCTTTAGATAAACCTAGTCTCTAACTATTATATGTAAAGCAAAATTACATTAAATGACAAGGCAATTATGGGATTTCATTTAATTGAAGGTTAAATTGTCAGCACAGCAAAGGGCACACTGATATGCAAAACCAGTATCAAGTATCGTAATGCTTAATTTATACTCCGTCGAACGAATATGACTGATCTACAGTTAGATTGTAGGTCAGCTTTCAAGTATTAATCAGGGTTAACCACTTAAGCCCTATATACTTCGAATGACTAATAGCCGATCTACAAGCTCGCTCACATGTGTCACATAATGAAACGTTGAAGAGCTTTTAGAGCTTGTAGATCTGCTATTTTACGTTGTTTAATGGTAAACATCCCAGGTAAACATGAACCTGTTTACCTGGGATGGTAACAGGTTGGGATGAGGACTTTATGATCAGGATCATACTGTTTCTATCCACAGGGAACGGCTGGAGACATGGGCCCCGCGGGTCAACAAGGAAATCCAGGAATACAGGTACCTCACCGTGGCCTGACACACCATTCCAACTTTGTATTTAGGCCATATGACCACAGATGCACACAATCCTGTTAATTTGTACAAAATGTACAAATGTATCCACAATGTAGACCCGTAAGCGTCCATTTGGTTACATGAATAAATTGGATAAATTCACACTGAGGATTTTACTGTGTACACAGACATACCGCCATATTTTCTTCCTGTATGCGATGCTAAACCTTGACATGGTGCTTTTCTCTGGTCCACTAGGGTTCGTCTGGCCCCCAGGGTCCCATTGGACTGCCTGGAGAGAAGGTAAGACCGCACATCTCTGTTCTAATTTCTCAATCAAAGCTGCGACCTCGTCACCCCTGTCAACGCGACCCCCCTTTAGAGGAGGCCAGCTGAGTTTGGCAGCGTGACCTGCATCTAGCTTTTGTGGCTGCACAGACTAAATGGAGGACAGGGGGTGGTGTGGGTGGGCTAGATGGGAAATCGATACCTAACCTAAGAAACATACACCAAAGAACACACAGGCTTTAGGGATTCATTCAGTCAGTCAGTCAGTCCACACACACACACACACACACACACACACACACACACACACACACACACACACACACACACACACACAGAGTAGTCACATGGTGCACCATGGTGCTCTCCAAGGTGCTGATCCTGCTGCAGGGAGTATTCTGACAAAAACACATTAATGATTGCTCGTTCACACTTATTAGTAATGTTGATAGGCTAATGTGCTTTTAATAGCCTGTGTTGGCGTCATTATGAAGCTCAAATATGTTTTACGGCTAAACAGTTTTGATATTTTATTATATTTTTACTGCCAAAAATGGCTGCTAAGATTGCTGACCTCTGAGCTAGCTATTTGCCACAGGCACGATGAAGTAGGGGATGTTCCAGTGCTTATAGTGATGTGAGCCTATGGTGCAGTAGGGGATGTTCCAGTGTTTATAGATGATGTGAGCCTATGTTGCAGCAGGGGATGTTCCAGTGTTTATAGACGATGTGAGCCTATGGTGCAGCAGGGGATGTTCCAGTGTTTATAGATGATGTGAGCCTATGGTGCAGCAGGGGATGTTCCAGTGTTTATAGATGATGTGAGCCTATGGTGCAGCAGGGGATGTTCCAGTGTGTAGCTCTCAGGGAGGAGATGAGGTGTCCTCTTCATGTGTGTCTTTGTCTGTTGTGCACAGGGTCCCCAGGGAAAAGGAGGCCTGCTGGGTCTAGCTGGTAATGATGGTCCCAATGTAAGTACGAATGCATACACTGCGCGAGCGCGCGCGCACACACACACACACACACACACACACACACACACACACACACACACTCAACAGCGTTGGGTGAAAAAAGCTCGGCCTCCACCGGCCGTGCGTTGGCGAGCTTACAGACCTGCTAATTTTGTTCTGTGACACCATCATACGACGGAGCGTTGGCATTTGTTGTAATTTTTATTACTTACCACAATGCATTTCTGTGTTTCTGCGCCAGGGTCACCCTGGAAGAGAGGGACCTGCAGGAGAAAAGGGCACCATGGTGGGTAACACACAGTAGGCTGCATTGGACCAGTGTGTGCCTACAGTATATATAACATAGCCTATTGTCAGGCAGAAACCTTGTATCTCCATATTTCAATATTTCTCTTTCTGCCCCCATAAATGAATGCATATTATGCATAAATGAATGTTGATTTGGTGTTGCCTCAATCATACAGGTTGATGCTTTTTTTGTGGTGAAAAATCAACTTTGTTTTCCAAAAAGTATTGCGTCACTTTATCAGCACAAAATATTAGCATTCTCTGTGTATGTACTCATGATACTAACAGCACTTGATGTTTGAGTAAGGAAGGACCTTTGATCATATCACAGTGTTATCTTAAAATATCTACAGATTGTGCATATAATGCCAGGTTAAAAGTGGTTAAGTCTGTCTATGGGTTTTATAAATATTGAACCAATAAAAAGCACTAACAAGAGCTTGTGACTAAATTGGATACATTGGAACACAGGTTATTTTTCTTCCATTTCCTGAAAAGTAACGGTTTTGGACATACAATGTTTCCACCCAACAGCAACAATATTGTACACACAGCTGCCTTATCACTAACTCAGTTCTCGTATTCACTTGAAAATGTAATATCATCTCATGTTTAGCCGTCTCTGTTCTGAGATCCAATTTGGGTAGAGACCATTGTGGGGGCGTTCATTCACTCACATTAAGCTACAATCATGCTCACTCCCCATCATTATCTTCCTCGCAGTGCTGCCACTACGTCATTGCGGTCGTTACACCAGAGTGTCAGCCCATTAGAGTCAACCGCACACACATGCTTCCTATGTTCCAGAATCCTCATGAGAAGGGATGGGACACACAATATCAAAGCACTGCGTTCACTCACATCTGCTGTAGGAACATTTTGTACTTCCCCTCGATACTTAAGAGATACTTTCCTATTGTTCTGCAGGGTACACTAGGGGCCCAGGGACCCATTGGCTATCCAGGGACCCGTGGCGTCAAGGTGAGTCATAAAAAGCGTTACGATTGGTCCAGGGTGTCCACTCAGTTCCCTGGTTCCTCAGACGCTTCAGCCTCTGTGTCCGTCTGTATCTCTGTGATGGACAAGCTTCCATCTTGGGTCTTTGACTGACAGCTGACAGGTGGAAGCAGAGAACACTGGCTCTCCAGGGGACTTCTGATAACAGAGTGGGGGAACATTTGATGGACGGGGGATATATCAGTATCAAACGAGAGAGGAGGTGGTGTGCGTGTACTGTACGTGTGAACCCCAGTTTTATCAGTTTGTAATAGTTTGTGAGTGGCACCGTGGCACTCACTGTGCTGTGATTGTCAACACAACTGGCATGTCTCCTCTCCTCCCAGAGAGGACGCCTGACCTTGATGGCAATCATTAGTGTGAAATGAGTGTATGGTCAATAACTGATCGATGGCCATGCAATGTCAGGTCAAGAGTAAATCAATAGACATTTAACCGCTTAAGTCCTATGTTATACTATATCGTACGACGGTGTCATGTGAAAATAGTGATCTACAAGTTCATAACGTGTCGCAATTAATGTTACAGGTCTATAGATGAGGGACAACTTCAGATATTTACATACTAGTACATATATAATTGCATTTTCAAAAGAATTGTATGGAAATGACTTAAAATAATTAAGGTTCTTTATAACTGCTGAAAAAGCAGCATGTATGAATAATCATGACATCATGCGTAGAGGACGTCACTAGTTGTACATGACGGTATTGGCCTATAAATGCACAATGTAAATGTTTCACATTCAAAACCAGCTATATTTGCAATGCCCTGGATGCCTCTCTACTGATTACTGTGGAATTAATTATGCATACAGTATACATTTTTAAAGTATTTAAGTATCCTTGTTTATACAGAACTTGGGTGAGTTTACCAGGGTGGACTTCTTCCACTTTCAATTTAAAAAATCATTCCCAGTATTTTAACATGTTTATGTGACACCCAGCTACTGTTTAGAGCCAGTGGTTTTGCTTAATTTGTTTTATTTGATTTTTTTTTTTTAAACTAAATGTATCTGCTTTTCTCCTTTTCACAGGGAGGAGATGGAGTAAGGGGTCTGAAGGGGGGCAAAGGAGAGAAGGTTAGACAAATGGATTTTCGAGTTAGGCTAGAAGAAGAATATTGATTCATTCTGTCGTTGCAGGCAGTATGTTGTGACTCTTTCTTCCTTGGTGTAATTGTGACACAGTAAACAACTCTAGAGTCGGGACACTTGCTGCAGACTGCAGCAAGAGCCATTCATTAATTACCGTCATTACACACACTGCTCACTCCACCTTCACCTTCTTCACAGGGTGAAGATGGCTTCCCCGGGTTTAAAGGCGACGGGGGTCTCAAGGGAGACAGGGTAAGTGCTCACTCATTTCATTGTGCCTCCTTCTAATTTGTTGTCAGCGGATCATATTCTAATGTTGTTTTCTGTCCCTTGTCTTCAGGGTGACAACGGAGGTTCAGGGCACCGTGGAGAGGACGGACCAGAGGGATTTAAAGGACAATCAGGACCTCTTGGAGAGTCTGGTGGTGCTGGGATAGCAGGAGAGAAGGTACAAAAGTACTGGAGTGCATTAGCATTACCCACATGCAACCCTAAGCTTCCCTATTTGAACAAATAGCAGATCTACAAGCTCACAATGTGGCATGTTGTGAGCTTGTAGATCGACCATTTCTGGCAAAGACATTTGGTGAAGTAGATGGGGAAAAGAAGTAAGTCCTATCATCTAAGTACTGGGTCAGGAAACCTGGTTCCTCAGGTTTTTGAGAGAAAATTGGTACAAATGTAAAGCAATGTCATGTTACTAAAGCCCTCTTAAGTCTTTACAACATAAAACTGACTAAAATCAGGTGAATTCACTACTTTAGACACACTACACTACCTTTGATGAAAATCTTAAAACTACTGTTTTAACAACGTTATAATTAGTTTCTTTTCTTTCTTTTTTCAAACAATATTTCTATGCCCATGTTCCTATTCATGCATTTAATAATGGGTTGTATTAGTTTTATGAAGTTCCTGCTGTGTCGATAGAGACAATACAGTACAGTATTTCATGATGAAAATCGACTTGCATGTCATGGTCTTTCATGTTGACTGATTCATTGACAGTTTTATTAATCCCCAACAGTGAAACCACCACATATTAACAGATAAGACAATAAGGGGGGGGGGGTTCCCATTCCACTGATTGAAAACATAATGAACTGTTCTTCTTTCTTCCTTTAATTCTCTGTAGGGTAAACTTGGTGTGCCAGGGTTGCCAGGATACCCAGGAAGACTAGGGCCCAAGGTGATTTACACTGATAAGCTATTATGATGTGTTAATGTGTCCCCCGCTTCCTTTATCCGCGTTTTAAACGGAAGGATGTGTGTCTTTGGCAGTGCTGCTTCCTGTCTGATTAAATATAAAGGATGATAAATGGCTGATTAAAAAACGGGGTATTTTATTAATAGTTCATTAGCGACATCAATTCATTAGGTGTTGATGAATGGTGTATTTAAGGCTGTATCGGACTCACAGATTAGATTCACTTTAATTCGATACAGTGGTTAATTATACGCTAAGAGACATTGGGGCTGATGTGTGATGAATGGACGGCAGTCACTAATTAACCTCTGTGTGTTGGTCTCAAGGGAGCAGGTGGGTTCCCCGGCTCAGCCGGAGTTTTGGGCGATAAAGGACGAAGGGTGAGTAGTACCACACCAACATTTTTCATCCACATGCACAATACTGTGACTACCGTAGATTGTTCAAAACGCACTGCAGAGCAGAGCGGCAGCTGCACTGTGTGTTGTACAGCAAGTGAATGATAAATGACTCTTACTCTTTTCACGTTGCAGGGTCCAGCTGGCCAGCAAGGATCTGGGGGTCAGAGAGGGCCAAATGTGAGTATAGTTATAGATCATTGGTTCTCAACCTTTTCAGGCCGAGACCCCCCAAAAGAATCATATGTGAACTGGGGACCCCCCCCCCCCCAGCCTGACAAGCACTTGGAATTGTAGGAGTTGACGCATTACATTTAGTTTAACTCGGTTCCACAGATAACATTTTTGAAAATAGCCGATCTACACGCACGTGTTTGTGAGTGGCTATTTTCAAATAACTGAAGTATAAAATAGGGCTTAATTGGTTAATGTATGTTTTATAATAATCCATATCTACAAATAACTTTTAACTAAAGTTGTCAAATAACTGTAGTGGAGTAAAAAGCTAAAAGTAAAGTAAGTATCCAAAAATGGAAATGCTCAAGTAAAGTAAAAGTACCTCAAACCTCAACCTTGAGTAAAATGTACAAAAGTTACTTTCCACCACTGAGAGTGTTCTGTCATCATCTGACATGCCCCACATCTCCATCTTTGTACAGCATGTGCCACTGCCTGCCAACCAGACTGTTGTGTTCTTCTTTTCAACAGGGGGCTCGAGGGGGGAGAGGAGCGAGGGGACCCACCGGAAAACCTGGAGACAAGGTGAGATGAGGCCCCGTAGACACACAAGCACACACACACACACACACACACACACACACACACACACACACAGGCATACAAAAACACAGTCAGACGCACACACAAGCACTCAAACCCACACCTACACACACACACACACACACCTGGCTGTCTCATAAAGTATGGATGAATGTACAGGCCGGATTGCAACTGGTTACCGTTCACTTCTAGATGACAGGCCATCTGCTGCAGTGAGCAGCTACTGTCTGCCAGGGAATGGTACAGTTTACACTCTCCACTTCAAAGCAGCATCCTGGGAAGGATAAAGATTTGTCAGAGTGCAGAAAATCCTAAAATATGGATGGGTTGCCCCAGTCTTATGCAATAACTCTTGTTTTTTATTTTTCTCAATTCCTCTCTGCTGCCTGGTCCGCCTGTCAGGGCACTTCTGGGCATGATGGCCCTCCAGGGACCCCCGGAGATCAGGTAAAAATTCTGCATAACGTAACAACAGGAGCAGAGCGCTGATGTGTTGACACTTTGGCAAAAGCTCATTTGAAATGTCAGACACGATCTCATAGCATAGTAGAGAAAAAGCATGGATGAATATATGGCTCTGATTATCTGTGTTGTTATTTCCAGGGGGCTCACGGGCCACAGGGCAGGAACGGTGATGCAGGAGTTAAAGGGCCAAATGTAAGTGTGAGAAATATATGTTCTATAATCTAAGGTTAGGGTGGTCACTGTATATCTTTGATACTTTGGTGTAGTTCATTACTATTGTATTTTAACCACATGAACCCAAGTGCCCCTATTCTGGGGCAAACATTTGGTGAAAATTGCTCACGACGCGTTGCGTTGCGTGACAAAAGGAGGGGACCAAGGATAAATTGCTAGGAGACAAACAAAGTATAAAGGGTTTTAGTGCTGGTGCTATTTTTTGATTCTCGGATTATTACTTTTTTTCTCATCATTTCCCTGTTGTAGATGTTTATAATTACTATTACTGCTGCCTGCCACAGTATCTGAGGAAACCAGAACAAAAGAAATGTACACTTACACTGTACCAGTGGTTAATGTGAAATTTACTTGTAATTCAAGGATACTCAAACCACATTCTAAACCCATCTTCTGCCGTTGTTCATTAAATATATTACATATCTTTTTTTCAGGGACCCGCAGGGAAAGACGGATTACCAGGTCATCCAGGCCAGCGAGGGGAACCAGTGAGTCACATTTGAACCAAATCAAACTATTACTGTACACAGTTGTTCTGTCTGTCCATCACTGGAATATAAAGCAGCACCCCAAGCTGCCTCACACCATGGCAACAGTCAACATGCCCTGTATAACGCCATGGCATGCAAGTCAAAAGCTGTGCCTTCAGTATTGAATTATTGAAGTTTCAGGCAGAGCACCAAGCTGAGAGGCCTATAGTAAATTCAATAAAAAAAAACTCTGCCTTGCCTGCAGTCCACAGATAACAGCTTCTCAATGTCTGCCTGGCTTTGGCTCAGCGCTTAATAGTGGGTCACAGACTCAATTGTCTCGTCTCATATCCTCAGGGCTTTCAAGGCAAGACCGGACCACCTGGGCCCACAGGAGTTGTCGGACCACAGGTGAGACTGCTAATCGAAAACTCACTGATGATCGACTCTTGTTCTTCACAGTTGTGTGTCTCTTACGTCAGTGTTTCCCAAACTTTTCCATCTCAAGAGCCAAAAGACACATTTGGTGTCTCCCTGGGACCAAAAAAAAAAATATGGATTTTTCAAATGAGATGTATTAAATTAATTTAAAAAATGTTAGAATTTAATTTTAAATAATATTTAAAAAAAAAGGAAAATAATAATAATAATGAGTAAAATGAGAACACATTTTTCCGACTCATTGTTTGAGCAACACTGTTTTACACATGATATATCTCAAATATACCATTCACAAGATGTTCTGATCAGGCCTTGTTCTTGCGGTGGCTTTCAGGGTAAATCTGGTGAGACGGGCCCAACAGGAGACAGAGGACACCCCGGGTCACCAGGACCTCCTGGCGAGCACGGCTTACCTGGATCTGCAGGAAAGGAGGGAGTCAAAGTGAGCTGCGTTCACCTGAACGTCAGAATCCTAATCGCCATTAGGGCGCCGTTATTATCGTTTCATTAAATAAGGCCCAAGGACTCTTCTCAACATCGCTGGAATATCTTAGCTTAACTCATCTTTGCCGCTAATTTGCTAATAAATAACAGAGGAAACCTCGCTGTGCAGAGTGTATTATGCCTCATAAAAGATGAATGTTCCTTCTCGGTGTGACTGCCGGTCGGTGTGATTAATGACCGCATAAGGGTCTGCCGTCTGCCAGCGACCGCTCTTAGATCTAATCCTGTGTGTGTGTGTGCGTGTGCGTGTGCGTGTGCGTGTGTGCGTGTGCGTGTGTGTTTGTGTGGTTTCCAGGGAGACCCAGGACCTGTAGGACTTCCTGGGAAGAGCGGCCCCGCTGGTCTCCGTGGCTTCAGAGGTAGCAGAGGCAGCCCGGGTGCCACGGTAAACTCATCCCTTCACCTCCGCCCACTCCGTCCAGATTGCATCCTCCTGGAAACGTTTAGCCTTGCACAATTTCCAGGGATAATTAACCACTTAAGCCTGATTTACCCTTCGTTGTACCATGCCGATTGTGTCGAGATCTACAATAGCTTGCAAATCAGCTTTAAAAAAAAGATATACGTATATATATATATATATTTTTGGTTTGTGTCTCTTCAGGGTCCAGCAGGTCTAAAGGGGGGAGAGGGCCCACCTGGCGCTGCAGGAGCAATCGTAAGATTTGTTATTACCTTTTTTCCCCCTCAACCCTCATCCCTCAGTCCCCTCCTCCCACCCTCCCATTCCACTATAAAGTCATATAGGATATGAGGACTGTTTCCATGGAGATCAGTAATCATAAAAAAATCATGTGACAACCTTCACTTTTCTCTCTCTCTCTCTCTCTCTCTCCCTCTCCTGTTTCCAGGGTGCCGGTGGCGAGAGGGGGCCGAGCGGACCAGCCGGCGGTATCGGTCAACCTGGGCGGCAAGGTGGCGTGGGCCCTGCAGGGCCGATGGGAGAGAAAGGCGAGCCAGTAAGATTTAGAACATCATTAAATCATTTTTTTGTCCTCGATTACAATCACTGAACATCACTGGCCGAAAGAACACGTCAACGTGCTCTCGCTTCTCTGTGCATCATTATAAGAGGGAGAGGAGTGTGCGTGTTTGTGCGTGTGTGTGTGTGTGTGTGCGCATGTTCGTACAGTATGTGTGTGTGTGTGTGTGTGTGTGTGTGTGTGTGTGTGTGTGTGTGTGTGTGTGCGCGCGTGTCCGTGTGTGTGTGTGTGTGTGTGTGTGTGCGTGCGTGCGTGCGCACGTGTGCGTGTGTGTGTGTGTGTGTATGTGTGTGTGTGCGCGTGTGCGTGTGTGTTCTTCTTCCTAGAATTATACACATCGTTGCTGTAGGGTGGAAACCTCATATGTCCAAAAATAGCAAACGTAGCAGATCTACAAGCTCAAAACGCGTCACTTGCGGATCTTCTACTTTTGATGCTTTAGAGTGACGCTGTAGTATGATCAAGTAGGGCGTTAATTTACGATTAACACAAAGAGGTTCGATTATGGAGATGGGAGGTTTCTGCCAGACAGCGATGACATAATCAATGTGTCATGTGTTGGTTGCACAGGAATAATAAGTACTATGGCAGGTGTTAGATGCATACTGTTCTTTCCCATGTGTTCCTCAGGGAGAGAAGGGCCCCATAGGGCCTGCTGGTCATGATGGGGAACTGGGCCCCTCGGGACTTCCAGGAGCTGCTGGGCCTTCTGGGCCTCCAGGAGAGGATGGAGACAAGGTATTTGGAAGGAGACAGCTAGGCATAGACTGTATACAATTGCTCTAAAAGCAATGGTTCTCAAACTTTCTCATGTCAAGGACCCCCAAATTGATAAGTATTTGGGGGGATTTATGTTAAAAGGTTATCAAAATTATTAAAATGTTGTAACATTTTAAAAAATAGCAGATGTACAAGCTCGCAGCGTGCTGTGAGCATGTAGATCTGCTATTTTTGTATAGCCAACATTTAAATGGATAAAGTGGTTAAAATGATTGTGATTAAAAAAATACATTGTGACAAAAGTTAACTATACTTTAGCTGGGGACCCCCTGGAACCCCCCCAAGGACCCCCAATGCTCTAAAAGTGTATGTGTAGCTACATTATGTGCCGATTAAGGCCTTAATCATACCTATGTGTGTGTGTGTGTGTGTGTGTGTGTGTGTGTGTGTGTGTGTGTGTGTGTGTGTGTGTCTCCACAGGGGGAGACAGGAGGACCAGGGCAGAAGGGCGGCAAGGGAGACAAAGGAGAAGGGGTGAGTTTGAACTTAATACCGTTAATCCTAAATCACATCATTACTTTTCCCCACCAGGAGGCAGAGGACAAATTGCCTCCTAATTGGTTCAGGGTAATTCAGAGTAATAACTGTTTGCCTGCTCCGTCGTGCAGCTGGGAATATTGAGCTGTTTGAGGCTTTCTTCTGCCGAAATGATTTAATGTTCATTGAGCTGTTCCTCGTCTCGTCTCGTCCAGGGCCCCCCGGGACCCGTTGGAATTCAAGGACCGGTCGGCCAGCCAGGACCTTCGGTAGGTGAACAATCTCGATGCATCACGGGTTTGATTTCATTTGATTTATTTCGCTTAAAAAAAAATACAAAAATACAAAAACAGTGCACAAAATATAGGAGGGGAAAGTGCCAGTGTGTATAACTCAACTACCTGTGTATAACTCAATAATAAACATTAACAGAACATGATTTGCAAACATCAATTAGCCAACAAAGTTGGCATGCATGATTATATAAAATTACAAGCTTGACATGATTACATCATCAAATAAAAAAATCAGCAACATAGTTGAAATACATGATTATCCCTGATTAACAATTACATGATTACTGATAATAATAATAAAAAGTCTCCGCCAGCAGACTTGTGTTGGGAATGTTGGGAATGTTCTAATTAGAACATGTTACTGTGTCATAGTAACATGACACAAGTGTCCTATCCGTGTCCTATCCGTCTGTTTTATCCAAACCGTAGTTGGATAAAACTGGTATCCCCACCTGGAGTTACTGTATAACTGTCCTATCCGTCCTGTCTGTATAAGTGTCCTATCCGTCCTGTCTGTATAAGTGTCCTATCCGTCCTGTCTGTATAAGTGTCCTATCCGTCCTGTCTATGTAAGTGTCCTATCCGTCCTGTCTGTGTAAGTGTCCTATCTGTCCTGTCTGTGTAAGTGTCCTATCCAATTGTTACAGTATCCGCCATTTCTCAACCATTTCGTGATTATTCCTGTCTTACCTCACTTTGAAAGAGGCAAAGACTCTTTCAAAGTGACACATGTATTTATAGCCCGTTATATGTCACTAGCCAATCAGATCACACTATTTCACCGTATTGTCAAGTGTCACGTGAGGCTCGACCAATGTTTGCTTGACTGACGGAAAGTGAAAACGAACTCTCCTGGCGGAGACAATAATAAGCCAACATAGTTGACATGATTATATGAAAAGCCATACTGCAAAACAAGCAAACAGGGAATGCGTGCTCAAGTTAACCACTTGAGCGCGTTGTCAGCTTTTAGAGCGGGTATTTTTGGCGAGGGAATTTGGTGTAGACGGGGGAAAAGCGCCAAACTGGTTTGCTGTTTGGTTTTGCTGTGTGCACAGCACTGACGTGTGCGCGCAACGTTTCAGGGTGTGGACGGGGAGTCGGGACCTCGCGGGCAGCAGGGCATGTACGGGCCCAAAGGAGATGAAGGAGCCCGCGGCCACAAGGGGGCCAACGGGCCTGTCGGACTACAGGTAGGAATTTCTAAAATGTCACATCATCACAACTCTGGTATAATTGGACGTACTTTATACATCAGTTCTTGAAGTGGGCCCGGAACGGTTTGCCGGTAGCACCAATGCAGCACCTGCTCTTTTTCTTGCGTTCTGCTAATTAACTAGCTCCACGGGTGTATTTGGGTTCATTTTACACTCATAAAGTTAAAGTTACGCCAAGGATTTTACTGTGCAGGCACACATCGTGTTTGACTCTGTCATTATAGATGATTGTTTTATAGTCCATATACAGTCAAATCAGTTATCAAAAAAGCGTAAAACTATCCATTTTGTTCCTCAGAGATTGTACAAATGTACCCATTTGGTTGCAATTGTACCCTCTCAAAGTTAATTTAACACTGAGGATTGCACTGCAGTGATTCCAGTGAGTTATCACACCATGTAGCCTACAGTCATAAGAGAGACGTAGACTCTCGCTGTAACAGGTTCCTAACTTCCTACAAAATTATGTTCCCACGACAAGTGCTGACACTTTGCAAATTGAGAGTACTCAATGTTTGTTTTCAAAATGTTACCCTGGGAATAAAAAAGAGATGACCTATTCCAAAAGGTTGACAACACTCGACGACCAAGTGATTGAGTTCAATCCACCAAGTGCCACCAGTGCTACTGCACCTGACGAGTGCAAAACTATTTAAAAAAATGTATGTAATTTGTACATCTCTGTCCAAAACTGTTACTTTTCAAGATTCAAATTAAAAAGTAGCAAAAGTAGCAGATGTACAAGCTTGCGGATCTGCTACTTTTGATGCTTTCGTGTGACGCTGTAGTATGATCATAGCGACATTCATTTACGAAAAAAAACACCAAAACTTTAGAATATGGAGATACAGTAAGAGGTTTCTGCCCGACAGCGACGACATAATCAATGTGCATTTGGACAATACATCTCTATTCCATGCGGCGAGGTCACCGAGGACAGTGTTGAGCATTAACCCATTCAATCCGGGAACGTGTCTACAAATGTCTTCTAAATCTTAACAGTTTTCTGAAAAAACGTATGTTGCTATATCAGTGGTGCTCAAAGGCCCACCCTTAAATGATATGTATTTGGCCACTGACCCCTGCTGATACAGTATGTATATCTGCTATTTTTGAATAGCCCAAAGAAATCTTAAAATGACACAGATGCGTTCCCGGTCTTAATGGCTTAAGCCACTCAAATCATTTGGTGCAGAGGTTGAGTTGAATTCAATTTATTTCACATCTAAGTATGAAGTGACATGCACGAGTGCACCTGCACCCAGCTACTGTATCCTCCAAACGTTCTCTAGGCCTTCTCTCTTCATCTGTGAGTCTTACAGTATCTCACGCACCAGTCTTTCTACCTACTACAAGACGTTCCTTTTGCTCCACATGGGATTAAACAATATATTTCAAATAATTAAAATGAAATATATTCTGTATATATGCTTACTGTATATTTGTATACTTTTTTTAGTCTACTCCTAATTTACTTATAGTCTTGTTCTTCTTCTTCTTTTCACATGGCCAGCATGAGTTTCTGTATGTTCCATTTGTAAATCAAAGGGAGAAATAAATTTGATACGCGATGGATCAAAATGCCAGGATGTCTATTTATTTTTCCACTTCAAGCACTGCTGTACATGATTGTAATCTGTGTCTCCTAACCTCGCCATATCTTCTTCTGCAGGGCATGCCAGGCACACCAGGCGAGAAGGGCGAGACCGGTCATGTTGGTTTGATGGTGAGTACTACTAGATAACACTCATGTTGCCTTGTCTTTTTGTCACTGCTATCAACACTGTAAAAAGAGTGTACAAAACAGGTCCATTTGGTTCCATTGATACACTCTCAGAGTTCAATTATCAGCCAGTATTTTACAGTGTGTGCATCGGTTTGCTTATTTTATGCTAAAACCGATGCAATGCTACAGCTCAAAAATGCTTGAGCACCCGTCTTGGTGGATGGTTCCAATCCGGATTGACCCGCCGTCGCGTGATGGCGAACGGGTGAGAGCGTACGAGGCTGCGAGGGTTTGGAGGAGGTCCCGCGAAGAGCTAAATAAATAAACACGAGGAAAGAGAACAGGGTAGTCGACAGAGGAGGACGCACCAGAGCGATGAAGAGGAGGAACAGGAGGAGCGCTGCTCGGGAGCCAGGAAGACGGTGTGACAGCTGCTAATCAGATTAGCCTCAGTCTTGGCTGTCTAATGAGCAGAGCCTCCTTTGTGACTGGCTGGCGTCTCGGAGAGCTGTCAGCCGTGGACACACAGCACGCACCGCACGTCCTCTACAGCAGTGCTTCACTCAAACCTTTTCTTGCCATGGACCCCCCAACTTGATATGTATTTGGCCGAGGACCCCCCCCCCCCATCTGAAAATGTTTGGTGCGAGGGACCCCCAGAAGAAAATGCTAAAACACTTTCACGATTTTTAAAAAATGCTCAAAGCTCAGATGTACAAGCTTGCAGTGCGGCACGAAGTGACGCGCTGTGAGCTTATACATCTACTATTTTTGAATAGCCAATGTAAATATGGATAAAGGGGTTAAAATGATTAATATATATATATATATATATATATATATATATATATATATATATATATATATATATATATATATATATATATATATATATATATATATATATATATATATATATTTGTTTTACCTGTACTTCATGTTTTGGGGTGATAATGTGTTTACTGATCTTTTGTATTTTATGGGTTGCATTGAAAGAAGCTTTGTATGTATCTGTTCATGTGCCTTTGATGCAATAGAAAATCCATTAAACAAAGTTAGGAAAGAAAGGGGTTAAAATGATTGTGATGCTATTAACAAATGTTGCTAGGGACCCCCTGGAACCCCCTCAAGGACCCCCCTTTGAGGAGCACCGCTCTACAGGCCCTGCTCGATTCAGATGGGCGAAGGGGGCGCATCCAAATGAGAGCAAAACTAAAAAGAGAAATAGGAAGCAAGAGAGAGAGACAGACAGACAGACAGACAGACAGACAGACAGACAGATAGACAGACAGACAGACAGACAGAGAGGGAGACAGAGAGGGAGACAGAGAGGGAGAGACACACAGAGCACCACAGGGAAGCTTAATTCATGTGACTAGTCTCGCGGATCATAGGATTGTCTCCTCTAATGCTTCCATGACTTTCTCTCTCTCTCTCTTTCTCTTGCTATTGCTCTCGCTCTCGCTCGCCCCACCCTCCCTGGGCAGATTGTCTGTCTATCGGTCCTCCTCACAAGACTCTTTACAACAGAAGACTCTCTCCAAGACTTCTGAGCGTTTTGAGAGCTAAGCTCAACATCTGCTCAACCCAGGCCGGTGCTGAGCGCAGTCAGAATTAATTGCTCGTCGTTCTCTTGAGGTGGGCTGTGAAGATTCGAGGCCCACTTCAGTACTCTCATTTCAACTGCTGCCCAGAGAGAGAGAGAGAGAGAGAGGGAGAGAGACAGAGAGAGAGAGAGAGAGAGCGGTGCCTTGCATCTCACTGGCTAGAAGTTCCTCATTACCGAATAGAGTGAAAAAGAGAGAGGGAGAGTGGGGAAAAGGCAGACAGCGGGAATGACGGTGTCATATTGAGGGTAATGGCCTGTCCTATGTGTCACCATCATGTCACTATGATGATATGATGATGATCAGATGAGTGGGCTGCTCCATCTCGACATGATTTATAGCTCACATTCAATCGAGGAGGCATCATCCAAGTTTTACCTCACTTTGTGTGTGTGTGCGCGTGCGCGCGCGCTCGTGCATGCATGCATGCGTGTCTAACACCATTTGACTGTACCATATGTTCACGTGTGATCTTTACTCTGAGCTCGCTCTTGTAATGCGAGGATGGATACGAGTGTCTGCTAAATGCCTAAATTGTAAATTACGTTGTTATTGCTGCACCTGAGTTCTGAAAGAAAACCTCACTCTTATTTGTCTCCACAGGGACCCCCAGGACAGCACGGCCCTCGAGGTCCCCAGGGGCCCAGCGGTGGAGAGGTACAGCATGACTCAATTCCTTATTTTACTATTAAGCTTAGTCTAGTTTGTACCAAAGATTTGCAACGAGACAAAACCACTTTAAGCCCAATTTATATGCTGTCGGTAATGACACAATGATGCCAACGTCCGTGTAGCAATACGTTGCAACACATTGTGGATTCGTAGATTGCCTGTTACCCCCATAGTGTTACCCCATAACTTGTTGGTTGGGGGGGGCATGGGGGATATACCCCCCATCTTCCATACCAAGCAGTTCTTACATGAAAGCCCCCCCCCATACACCACCATTCCACCACCCCCACCCCCACCCTCATACCCTCCACACAAACCCTACCCCAGGCCGCTCTCCATCTTCCATAGCAAGCAGTCCCTACAAGACGCACCGAACGATAGTCCTTGTTTTTTAATATACTCCATCCCCAGCTGAGGTCATGTTCAGGTCAAGCAGTTTCATCATCATATTCCAATCATGAATTTCCACGTGCACATTAATTGAAAGAATATATCTGAATATTACCATGGTAATGAGACTTACACAAAAAACAATCGCAAATGGGATAATGTGTTACATGCCTCAATAATCCAGCTAATATCAGCAAATCCCAGCTGTCATAATTAAAAAATTCTCATTCGGGATATGAGCTTACCCTGGTAATTCTAAATGGGATATGCCGTTGCATTAAGACCAGACACCATTGCGCCTCTCGGAGTATCCAAAATAATTGTGTCACATTCAATTTCCTGTAGAAATGATCAGCTGTGTTTTATTGATACAGCTATTGATTTATTTTCTTTGTTCACCAAAACTTGAAGATACAGTATATACAGTACAATAGATTGGTTAACTCCCACAGTAAAAATGTACTGAGAAGGATGTGAAACAATGATGCCAAGTTCGTATTGTATCAGCACAATGCCAAATCCATTGATTTCCCCCCAAAAACATGTACACTTGACGCTGAATAGTATCTTATCCTTAATACAACTGTCTCTCCTTTCCTCAGACCCGTCCTGCTTTTGAAAGTTGAATTATTCAATAGTATTAGAATATAATTCCTGGGAGAGAGAGAGTTATATTTACCGCTCCATGAATCATTAAGGAGTATTAGACTATCATCCCTAGGAGGCAGTTATATTTACCTCGAGTAATGGCCATTTCTCAACAGCCTCTCACACGTCGGTCAATTATTCAGCAGTCAGCCGCAGACACAGAGCTCTACTGCAGGAAGAGTGGAATGGGGGGGGGGGGGGGGGGGTAGCAAGGACGGTGTGATCCATAAATGGATTGATACAGGAATGGTGGGAGAGAGAGAGAGGGAAGTGGATGGTATGAGAGGCGGGGTGTTAACAGCAGGGGAGTTCACTAGTGGTGTTCTGATCCACTCAGCCTGCACATCTGTGCACTCTAGCGAAGATTTGTTTTTGCTGTTGCTGTTTGTCTCAAGACGTCTAACAAAACACCCCCTTCCCACACGCACGCACACACACACACACACACACACACACACACACACAAAAACTATTACTCCTGTATCTCATCAGCGTGCAAAAGCACAGGAAAACTGCATGCAACCCCACGAAAGCACACACACACGCATGCACGCGTACATGCCCGCGCACGCACACACACACACACACACACACACACACACACACACACACAGACACACACACACACACACACACACACACGCATTTGCGCACACAACCCCCCCCCCCCCCCCCCCACACACACACACACACACACACAAAACGCAACACAAGCGAACTGAGAGATGGAATAGCTTATTCTCTACTGATACTATCCCCACAGCAGTTGACACACACAAGTTTTTCTCCTTGTTAGAGTGATAATGCTGCTCCAGTTTCTGCTGTCTGCGAACAGAACTGCTGACAGACAGCAACTGCAGCAACAACACAAAAAAAAGGCAGCGAGGGCTGGAATTTACAAGAAAATCACATGAATATTTCAAAGCCGCTACTGTTTTATGATGTTCTCTCTCTACCTTCCACAGGGGGCGGCCGGATTGCCTGGCGGAGTTGGTCAGCCTGGACTCGTTGGAGAGAAGGTCAGTGGTCCCCATTAGTGAAAAGGTTTGGTCGTAATGTGCTGTCTAGGGCTGCCTCCATCGATTATCTTCTTAGTGATTATTCTATCAAGAAGCGTGGGCTATATATGTATATATATATATATATATATTTATTTTTTTTACATTTTATTTATAAAATAATGCATTATTTTATACAACAGTGTCAAGCCAAAACAGTGAAAATAGCAGATCTACAACCTTACAACATCTATTTATTTTATTTATTATTTATCGTCTATTTATTCATACTATTTTAGAAATTGTTTGAAATTGTCCACCTATAATGACATGACCAAAATGGGGATTGATTATTAACTTATTAAATAACGATTATCGATTATTTTTTTATAATCAACTTACTTACCTGGCTTAGGCTTACCTGGGTGCTATACCTTCTCTTCCAGGGTGAAGACGGAGAATCCGGAGACCCTGGACCAGTAGGAGAGACTGGTGGTGCTGTGAGTCACATCTCTCTCTCTCTCTCTCTCTCTCTCTCTCTGTCTGTACAATTACAATTTAGACAAAGTGTGAGGTTGGAGTAAGCAACATGAGCCATAACCCATTAAGACCTGAGGCCGATTCTAAAAATGTCTTTGAAATCCTAACAGTTTTCTGAAAAACCTATGTTGCTATATTAGTGGGTTCTCAAACGTTTTCATGTCAAGGACCCCCAAAATGTATATGTATTTGGCTGTCGACCCCCATCTCAAAATAATTTTGTTCAAGGGACCACTCAGAAGCAAAGATTTGAGTTAAAATTGTTTCCTGTTAAAAAATGTCTATATTCAAAGATTTGCAAACCTTTTCACGATTAAAAAAAAAAATGTAATAGTCAACGCTAAGACCTAAAATGACAGATGTTTTCCCGGTTTTAATGGGTTAATGGCCGTTCACACCAAGCACTATAACTATAATGATAACTGTAAAGATATAATCATTCTAACTCAAGTGGATGGCATAGTTCACACCACAACTATAACAAAGACAATGGTGAACGATATAGTAATCGTTATCATTATAGAGCTTGGTGTGAATAGGCCAACAACAATATGGTACAGTAAGTCATAGTATAAAGTATATTGTTACAAAGTAACCAGAATAACAACAACCTTGTTGTCTTCTATCTAAATTAACAAGTATTACGTAGCATCGGCCTACTAAAGAAAACAAATTTTCTCAATCAACCTCTTCTGTTCCATAATCTCTCTCTGGCCTCTTCTCAACCATGCTCTGTTAATTATCCATCCCGCAGGGGGGTAAAGGCGACTTTGGGGAGAAGGGTGACGCAGGGCCCCCCGGGACAGCTGGACCCGCAGGAATCAGAGGAATACCAGGGGAGGATGGACCCAAAGGCAACATTGTGAGTTCACTGTGAGGTTGTATGTGTATAGCACAAGTAATGTTATATTGTATATATACGAGTCTGAGCTCTAACCTACTCATGTTGCCCACAGGGTCCCATTGGATTCCCTGGAGATTCAGGGCCCCCTGGGGAGGCAGGCGCCAATGTGAGTACATCACTGTATTAAGAAATATAGCGATGCAATATACTGTAGAGAGGCAACTAGAGATATCATTATTTTCTACCAACCTGTTTTGTTTTTTTGTCTAGGGAGTGGACGGGGGACCGGGGAGTAAGGGAGACAACGGAGACACTGGCAAAGCTGTGAGTACTGTATGATTTTTGTGATGATAATCTTATACATATATAATATAATGATATAATATATTATCTTAAATAAACGTAGAAACTAGAAACACCAGTATCTCCATTCTCTGCTCCTGCTGCAGTCCTGTAGATGTAGTGTAGATGAAGTCTTTGTTCTCTGTATTTACTTATTCATCATCGTCATGGCAAAGCTTTCTTCTCCATGTCTTTGTGTGACTGCATCTCTGCTTTAAAATTTTAACCCTTTGCTCTATGTTCTCTGCAGGGACCCGCAGGCGCCTCTGGAGAGCCAGGCCCTTCAGGACCCCCAGGGCGGAGGGTAAGTTTACTCATTTATGATCTATGAGAGGTTTGTGTGTCTACGCGTAAGAAACTGCACTTTGATTTGTGTGTGTGTGTGTGTGTGTGTGTGTGTGTGTGTGTGTGTGTGTGTGTGTGTGTGTGTGTGTGCACGCGCACGCGCGTGTGTGGCTCAAACATCTTCAAGTGAAGCAAATCGGTTGTCAATTCAACACAAATTCTTTTCTTTCTTTCCTTCCAACCAACCAGGGTCACTTGGGAGCTGCAGGAAAAGAAGGGAAGCAAGGAATGAAGGGATCAAAGGTAAAGCAGAAGTAACATGTTTGAGTATAGTATCATAACATACTATATCGTTCAGTATACAGTAGTATCATAACATACTATATCGTTCAGTATACAGTAGTATCATAACATACTATATTGTTGTATCTCCCTCTGTTCTGCAGGGAGGGACCGGTCCAGAAGGTCTGGTGGGGAAGACTGGTCCAGTGGGAGCCCAGGGACAGCCTGGGAACCCTGGTACAGAGGGCCTCAGAGGAATCCCAGGACCTGGGGTCAGTGCACTGTAGCCTTTAGCAACTTCAATATTCTGTTTGTGGGTGTTCATTCAACACACTGCTCAACCAATACCCACTTGGCCAGGGGAGATATTGGGTTTATGAGCTTGAGGCATGGCTGCCTCCAGTCGGTGTCCCTTCGGGTCTATGTCTCTCAATAGAAGGGTAGAGAGACCACCTCCGGCCACTGCAGATGTGCTAGTTACATAGTATTAACATACTCTACCATACATTAGAGTATGTTAATACCCTAAAACCCAGAAGTTTCCATTTGTTTCCACTCTGATTAACACATGAATAAAGTTCAAACTGAGGATTTTACTTTGCATGCTGTGTTCCATCTCCAGGGGGAGCAAGGGTTAAATGGACCACCAGGGCAGACCGGACCACCAGGACCAATGGTAAGAACCTTGCACTTGGCTGGCAGAAGTGAACCCTAAAGCAGTGGTTCTGAAAGTGGGGGACCCTCAGGGGTAATATGAGTTAATATACAGTAGCATCATTTCTTGTATGGCCTCATATATTTTCTGATGGGGGTCTGCAGCCAAATACATAGTATTTGGGGGTCCTTGACATAAAAAGAAGTTTAAGAACCACTGAAGCATTCTGGGCTCTTTGATCCAAATATTACCATTCAGTGCTGGTCAATAAATGTTTTGTATATTGTTGCTGTAGCAGCAGAAACCTTGTAAAAAAAAAAGAACCTGTGTTCCAATGGATCCAGTGTACTGTAGTTATTATTTAGTCACAAGCTGCTGTTAAATATTTATAAAAACCCACAGACAGACCTACAGTAACAACTTTCAACCTGGCGTCTCTATTTTGGGCACGTCAAAAATGGTGAAAATAGCAGCTCTACAAGCTTACAAAGCGTTGCATCGCGGTGCATTGTGAGGTTGTAGATCATCTATTTCCACTAGTTTTGCGAGACATTTCATAGGACTAGGTATAAAATAGGGCATTCATTTATGAAACACAAAACAAATATGAAATATGGAGATACAAGGTTTCTCTCCCTGACAGCGGTGGTGTGTGAGATCAGTGATGTGCACCAATAATGCCTTGACTTGTTCACAGGGACCAGCAGGACTTCCCGGGTTGAAAGGAGACCCAGGAACCAAGGGTGATAAGGTGAGCGCCTTATTGATTCAGCTCCTGACAGACATACAGACAGACAGAGAGCCAATAAATCTGTAGCGCACATAGTATGAAGCCTCCACTATCGCTGCTGTAGATACCAGTGGTGTAAAGTAACTAAGTACATGTACTCAAGTTCTGTACTTAAGTACAATTTAGAGGTATTTTTACTTTGCTGCAGTATTTTCAAGTTTCAGTACTTTTACTTCTACTCCACTACAAATATACAAATATTACACTTTTACTCCACTACAATTATTTAAAAACTTTAGTTGCTAGTTACTTATACAGTACACATACATACCATACATTACCCACTTCAGCCCTATGCATTTCGGCCATTTGAAAATCTATCTACAAGCTCACAATGCGTCGCGATGCAACGCATTGTGAGCTTGTAGATCTGCTATTTTCAAAAGATTTTGAAAACTTGTGAAATGGGACATTCTGCATAATGAGTACTTTCTACTTTTGATACCAATACCTTTGTACTTTTACTAAAGTAAATTCTGAATACCTGACTTTTACTTGTAACAGAGTATTTCTTCATTGCAGTGTTGATACTTTTACTTAAGTAAACAATGCGAGTACTTTTTCCGCCACTGGTAGATACGATGACCCCTGTTGTTCCCTGTAGGGTCACGGTGGTTTGATCGGTCTTATCGGACCTCCAGGAGATCACGGAGAGAAGGGAGACAGAGGCCTTCCAGGAAACCAGGGCACACGCGGAGTCAAAGGAGATGGGGTACGCCACAGTATATATATATATATATATATATATAAGGGCAAAAATGTATTGTTAATTTAACTCTAAGAGTGTACACTGTCAGAGTTAAATTAACGCTCAGGATTTTGCAGTGTACCATACAGTCATACAGTACATTGACCATATACAGTCATACATTGATTGAGATTAATATGAGGTGTGATTTGTTAAAAGGCATATTTGTGTTCCTAATCTAGGGTAAAGGTGGGCCCCCTGGTCCCAATGGTCCCCCGGGAATGGATGGACTATCGGTAAGCTTTTCTATCTATTGCTATTGTACCCACTGTACTTTTTCCTCAGATACACATGAATTCAAAGTGTATTTTTTTGTAATTTAGATACGTGATTGATTGATTGATTAATCAATTAATTTGACAAGCTTATTAAAGATATATAAGATGAAGCTATGTCCATACTACTGCTATTGGTACTAAGCTCCTGAAGTCAAGCATAAGCCCTGATGTTGAACTAAAGAATAATTGTTTAGTATTTTGCTGTACAGCGTGGAGGTCAATACTATGATATACAGTATGATCGTGTCATCAAGTTATCGCTTTCAACCTCCTCACCGATCCAACTCTCTGCTCTTCTTCTAGGGTGCAATTGGCGAGAGAGGATCAAAGGGAGACACGGTGAGTGTTCTGATCTCTCCCTATTCCCACGTTACCATTCCTGTCCTCGCACCCCAGCCCAGCTGTCAGCGACATATGCTTGGGACGAGAGAGAGAGAGAGCGAGAGCGAGAGCGAGAGAGAGAGAGAGAGAGAGAGAGAGGGAGAGAGAGTTTATTTGTGTCTTGGCTTAAATGCACCATGCTTCATAATGGCTATGCTTTTCTGTGTTTACTGCATGTCTTTGGCACTAAAAGCTTGCTGTACAGCCACGCTTGCCTTATGTGTGATTTTTTTCCAGTGGGCCCTTATAATAGGATTTGGTTCTGGTGTATGTGATGTGATGAAAACCACTATAGCGTGTCTTGAGAGCCAGGGCTTTGACCAAAGAGTGCTGATGCACATAGCTGGATAATCCTGTAAAGCGGCAGCCATATCTGCCCGGATAAAGGAAGGATTTGGCCAACTGGTGTGAGAAGGGTTCCAGGTGAGAGGATGACTGACACAGAGCTTTGTCATCCCCCCCATTCTCTAGGGTCCCGTTGGTCCCCGCGGAGACACAGGCAGGATTGGCCCCCCTGGACCCCCCGTAAGTATACTCAATTAACCGTGTCCCATTCTACTCGGTTCATCAGTATCGTCGATTTTTTTTGAAAATCCCCTTCCACCTCACCTCTCCCCTTTGACACCCAGGGACCCCCTGCGACCATGGTCCAGCCCCTGCCCATGCGGGAGGGCAAGAGGAAGAGGAAGAGGCACTCGGATCGGGGCGGCGGATCGGCCCCGTCGCAGGAGGACCACGCAGAGCCAGAGGAGGACGAGTTCTTCATGGGAGACCAGCCCCTGGAGGAGGCCGAGGGCATGGAGGAGGTGTTTGCCTCCCTCAACTCCATGAAGACCGAAGTGGAGCTCATGAGGAGGCCCCTGGGAACGTACGAGAGCCCCGCCCGCACCTGCAAAGAGCTCATGATGATCCACCCTGACTACAAAGACGGTGAGCAAAGAGATCGTTAAGTAATGAAACTCCCTTTTTAAATGTCTCGGTCCATTCAAGAAGGACTCCATCATCTTCTCCATATTTCAGCCCCTTTTTACTGAGGCACTGACTTTGTTAGCTTATGATGCAGTTCATCATTTCCCCCATGTTGTCATCATATTCTCGGAGGTGTGTCTGGCAGGACTACATCTGGTGTGTGATTGATGTGTTATTTCCATGCCAACCCCCCCCCCCCCCCCCCCAGGAGACTACTGGATAGATCCTAACCAAGGCTGTCACCGCGACTCCATCAAGGTCTACTGTAACTTCACAGCTGATGGAGAAACCTGTCTCTACCCTGACAAGAGGATTGAGATAGTGAGTCCCCAAAACCTACAGCTTGTCAAGCCTTTGAAAAGCTGGCTTTGCAAATCACTACAGGTCCCACATGGATCGAACGGCTTTGAAGACGCACACGCGTGCACAGAAGACGGAATATGTGCATCAGACATAGATATTATCACTTAATCTTTACATAAGTTCCACTGGCACACATGCGTGAGCGCACAAATACATGTGTACGATTTTGCACGTATAACGGCTCCCTCCTCTCTGTCCTTTTGTTTGCAGGTGAAATTAGCAGCTTGGAACAAAGAGAATCCAGGAGGCTGGTACAGCCAGTACAGGAGAGGCATGCAGGTAAATCAAACGCCTCCAACCATTAATCTCTAGCATTAGTCTTGTCCCGCTAAATTACCCGTTCTAATTGAGAACGTTTGGAGCAGGAACACCCTAGCCTGATTATCAGCCTGAAGCTGCGTGGAGCTTCAGTCTGAAATTGGCTGCAGTGTCTGCGATTGCAAGGGGGAGGGGATTTGAATTTCGCTAAACCAATCACAAAAGATCCACGGATCCGCCTACATCTGACATCATCGCACGGCTTGTTTTAGCAGATATTCGCTGATTGGTTTGTGGTTAGACTCAGCCCCACCTCCGACTTTCATTGGACGGTACTGGAGGGTATCGAAGATATCCTAAGCTCCCATTTCAACACCAGACCAAGAGGCAGTCCACTCAGAGAGTGGGAGGGGTCTATGGTTTGGAACCAGGCAAGGAACACCCCCAAGAATATAGATAGATGATTGTGAATAATAATAATACAAATAATAATAATAATAATAATAACTAGTCCATACCCGGTCGGCGCATCCGTCACAAAAACGCAAATTTACACAAAAACGCGAACAAACAGCTGACAGTTGGGGAAATCAAAATACGTGCTTCGCAGTTAGGTGCACCTGGTAATGGTCAATGGCTGTGTGCGAATTCAGATCAATTGCTCCAGCCACTGAGGAGAACCGGGCAGAACAATTTTGGTCTCACCACCACTACAGAGGTTTGTCAAATTATAGGAGGATATACAAAAATGTAAGTACGATTATATAATAAAACGTAGAATCTAAAAACGTAGAACTATGATAAAAAAACACCCAAAAAAAAACCATCATAATCACTACAGTTAGAGATTTAAAACTTTAGTTACAGTTCAATTCAACCAGTTCTGAGAACAGAATGTTTTTGTTTGGCTAGAGGTTGGTTTTAGCAGCGAGGATGACTCACTCACTCACTCACTCACTCAGAGTGCTTGTTCATTTCTTTTTCTCATCTCCTTCACTTTTCCCATTGAAATCTTGATCCCACACTAAAGGCAAGCTATGCTAACCTCGGATAACCTGCCCCGTGCCTTTACATACATTTATTCATGAATATAAATTGGGAGATTTATAAACAACTGACAAGGTTGATAGAAATAAAATTGCTACTGTCACACCACGTCTGACATTCACATTGTGGGATCAGTCCTCGATTGGTTTATATTCACTATGTAGCCTCTTCTCTGTGAGAAAGACTGCGCCAGAATTATGCTGTTGTTATTGATATTATTGGCTCTATGTCAACTTGCAACTTCAACTTGCAACTTTATTTGTCCCTGGAGGGCAATTGGTTTTTGCAGCAAGACATAGATGCAAGACATTAAAATGCAAAAAAAAAAATCAAAAGTGGGAGGAGGGGTACTGAATGTAGCTGATACTGGGAAAACAACAGTGGTCTCTGGTTGACCTTCCCAATTCTAGAATCACACACAAAATAATTGTATAAAAAGCTGTATACAAGAATAAAGTGGTTAGTTAACAGTTACAAGATCAATGTCACCATTATAAATACAACGTAGATACGGTATGTGTGAATACTTGTACCTACTGCACTCCTTTCTTATGCCTCATGTGACTTAATATAGACTATAATATATAATATATTTTCTTTGTATGTTATACCATTGTTTCCCAAAAATAGGGTCATGACCCACTTTTGGGTTGCTGGCCCATTTTTATGGGAGTAAATACGAGTTACAGTTTTACTTTTTTTTGGAAAGATTAATATTATTCAAAAGATTTTCTAAAATAAAACGTAATCATTCATAGAATAAATCCCCCCAAAAATGCAGAAATTACATTTTAAAACAAAAAAAAAATGTGAAAATAGCAGATCCACAATCTTGAACATGTAGATCGGCTATTTTCACTATTTCTGATTAGGGCTTAAGTGGTTAATACTGTGTTTTTGGCTTGGTTTTGGGAAACACTGTTGCATACTGTGCCTGCTGTGTCCCGCAGTTCTCCTACATTGACAGTGATGGGGCCCCAGTCCACGTTGTCCAGCTGACCTTCCTGAAACTTCTCAGTGCCACGGCCCACCAGAGCTTCACCTACACCTGCCAGAACTCTGCAGGCTGGTTCGACAGCACCGCGCGCTCCTACCAACATGCTGTGCGCTTCAGGGGCAGTAATGACGAGGAGCTGACCCAGGCCAAGAGCCCCTTCATCCAGACAGTGCATGACGGATGCCAGGTCAGTGTGCCAACGAGAGAGAGAGACAGAGAGAGAGAGAGAGAGAGAGAGAGAGAGAGAGAGAGAGCGAGAGCGAGAGCGAGAGCGAGAAAGCGAGAGAGCGAGAGAGCGAGAGAGCGAGAGAGAGAGAGCGATCCGGCTGATCCGGAATTAGCCGTAATGAAGCTAATGTGTTTATCAGTTGTGTTATACGGTTGTCAGATGGTGCTTGATTCAATAAGTGTCGTGCAGATGGTAGCCATCAGATTATTGGTTCTAATGTAAATGGGGATTCAGGACAGACCGGGGAGAGATAACGTTGGCTAATGTAGACCAGTGGTGGAAAGTAATTAAGTACATTTACTCAAGTACTGTACTTAAGTACAATTTTGAGTATTTCCATTTTTCAATACTTCATACTTCTACTCCGCTACATCTCAGAGGCAAATACTGTACTTTTTACTGTACTTTTTGGCTATTTGAAAATTGCCAATGTACAAGCTTACAACGTGTCAAATCGTGATGAGCTTGTAGCTCTGCCATTTTCAAAAAGGTTTGACAGATTACATTTTTGTACTTACAAAACTTTTGTAATTTTTACAATTTGTATTTGTACATTGTGGTATTGCTACTTTTACCTAAGTAATTCTCCTACCACTGATGTAGATGAAACAGATTCTAACTCGGGTGTGTTTGTTTTTGATTTGTTGTTTGTCTTTTTCACATGCAGTCTCGGAGGGGCCAGGAACGGACAGTTCTAGAAATTGACTCTCCATCAGCCGAGCTGCTCCCTATTATAGACGTTGCTCCATCAGACTTTGGCAACAGCAACCAAAAATTTGGCTTCCAAGTTGGACGCGTATGCTTCAATGGTTAACATCGGGGCCAGCAACACAAAGAATGTTCTGCACAAGTTGTGAATGGAAAATGAACCAAAAAAAAAACTGGACTTTACCACTGCCCCCAAGCAATATTTATTATATGTTCCTATAAGAGGTGTGTCTGTGGTATATTTTGTAAGACTCTTCGACAACCAACCACTGAGATACTCTATTCCATGGCTCTACATCAGCGAGAAACCCAGCAATACAGGGGAACAAGAAGAAGAACAAAGAACGTTTATGAAAGGGAAAACTTCCATTTAGACATATTTAATTTTGTTGTTGTTTATTTCTCTTTTTGTCTCACCTTTTGATGTGCTGTTGCTGTTGAATCCGCTAGAGTTAGAAGTACTGCGACACTTAACAATGAACAATTTTAAAAGATAGACGGTCCATCCATTTTTTGGATAGGAACTGTTTATCATTCTGTGGTATGGGTCTAGTGCAGTGGGATTTTTTTTTAGGCCAGTGGTTCTCAAACAATGTTGTGTTAAAGACCCTCAAAGTGATACATAATATTAGGTTGCAGACCCCCCATTTGAAAATCTGCTGTGCCAGGGTCCCCTATTAAGTATAGATTCTTACAACTGTCTTTACTATAGGTGGGGAGATAACAGTGGATAGAGTAAAACATATGATCTGAATAGTCATAATAATAATTGTGAAAAGACCCCTGTGGGTACCTACTAGGTACCAGTTTTGGCTCTTTTCCACTACAAGAACTAAGTGAAAGTGAACTGTGCCATGCTGTGTATTTCACAGGGTCTGGATTTGTTCCCATATCCTACATCACCCAGATTTTGTATTTATTTAGGATGTTCCTCCACCTTCAGGGGTAGTTCTGGTTATAATGGAGACAAACAAACAAACAAACAAACCAAGAAAATCACAGAACTTCAGGGGTTCTGGAAGTCTCTGGGTTGTCCTTCATGGTCGAAAAGAGCCATTTGAGAACCACTGTTTTAGGGCATGGTGCAAATTAGTTGCTGCCTTAAGGATTATCATTTGTGGGGTGGAATTAGCTTCGGACGCTGTCGTTGCCTACTCATTTGCATGCTCCGATTTCTTTATGCTGACAACTGCTTAGCTGTTGTATACTAGCCTAGCATATTAATTCCACGCGAGTAGCATATTTAATTCTGTGTCCAGGAATGATAAATTGTATTTTTTACCCTTCAACTGCAGTTTGCTCAGTGAATGACCTTGATTAGTATTCAATAGGTGTTGCTAGTTATTGAGCCTGACACTTACTTGAACGGATAAGGTTGTTTCCTTTATTGGACTGGTTCGCTCCACAGGCCTGATAATAGGAGGCATTTTTAGCCCTCCGTGTCTCCACAGATTACACTACTCTGTGTGTCATCTTTGCACTCCTACTGTGGTACATACTTGGTATGACAGACCTCAACGGCTCGGCTGTGGAATATTTCAGGGGAAGGATGAGATTACCAGCATGCTGATTAAGCATAATGATCTCTAGTCTTCACTGCAGTCCTTGATATCAAATGACATTTCATGCATTTCTTGAAAGCATTTTGCTATCGCCTAAAAACCCTTCTCTTCTCTGTTCGCTTTTCCACCACCTGTTTTTTGTCTTTTTTTTTTAATGCTCTCTCCATTTTGTTCATATGTTCAAACTTTGACAATATATGTTGGTGCTTCTTTTACATGTTATGCTCTTCATTGGTGCTAAAAAAATGATTCTATTGTTTAAAGTGACTGTGTTTACAGTATGTGTTTCTTTAGGCAGGGCTAGAGGACTGGGAAAGGAGAGAGTTACTGTATTGGTAGCTCTGTTATAGAAGACAGCTGTTAAGAAAACACCCTAAAACAGCAGTTCCCAACCTTTTCTGGATCAGGGCCCACTTGAAAATCTAGAAAGCGTTCGTGAACCACCCACCTGACAGCTTATCTGCTAAGTGGGCCGCGTGCGGTTTTCAGAGAATGTTTATTCTAATGATCAATCCATCGATTATGTTCCGGCTTGGATCAACCATCATGATCATAGTATACTTTATGTTGTTATTTATTGGTATCACTATGAAGACACACTTTTCAAGGTTTTAAAGAAAAAATACCATGTTATTTTCTAATAATTATCATTTATCATTAAAATCTTAGTGTTTTGCCAATTACTTGGGGGCCCACCAGGTTGCGAATCATTGCCCTAAAACACACGAGAGGGGTCCACTGGGTTATCTGCCCTAGTTGATGCCCCACACCAAGTTAATCACCCTCTTCTGGGCATGGCATAATGGGCAAATATTTAGCAATAATAGGCAAACATTCGGCAGAAATAGCAGATCTAGAAGCTCATGACATGTTATGTTGCGGTGCATTGCATCCGATATTTTCGGCAAAGGAATATATGTAGAGGGAGAAAAGGGAGGGGGCCAAGTATTGAAACCTGGGGTAAACCAGTCATTGAATTTCATATAGTAGGGTTTAAGTGGTTAAAAAAGCAGTTAGGTGCACACCAAGTTTCGTTCTAGAGATATAAACACTACAGATATTACAGCTTTAATTAGTTAATTTATGTAGTGCCTTCATACTGTACATGGTTTCTCTACCACAAACAATAGACTGTTCATCCCGTCTCCATCAGGTGTTAGTATTTAAACATTCCAGTGATGAACTCCCCTCCAGTCCTGTCCCTTGCCCTGCCTTTCCTGTTTATAGTGTTTTGTTGCTCGAATTTTATATACTGTACAGTTATTCCAAGGACTTGAGTTATGGTCCGTTTGCCTGAGTGAGAAATAAGTGTATTTGTTGAAAACAAAAGAGATGTGCGAATAATGATAATAAACAGGAAACCGAGCGGGTAGAAAATAGTGTGTTTGCGTGCGTGTGTGTGTGTGTGTGTGTGTGTGTGTGTGTGTGTGTGTGTGTGTGTGTGTGTGTGTGTGCGTGCGTTCATGTGCTTGGTTCTGTGCGGCTGTCTGGAATGTCCACCCAGATACAAACAAGCCTCTTCATTACCGGCCAGTTCTGCAACATTCATTCAACCAGGCTGCAATCAGCATCCCCACACAGCAGATGTAATCAACTCTGATTCGTTCCCCAGTTCATTTATTTCAATTAGCTTGTGTTTCATTCCTCGAGAGGGGAGCAGAGAGGAGACGGGCGAGGGGAGGATGGTGGGATGGAGGGGGGCGGGGGGGGGGGGGGGTAGAGATAGAGACTGGGAGGGTGGAGGGCACTAATGAAATGGCTGAGGATAAGAAACAGTCATGGAGATTTGGTCTGTTCACTGGAGATAGCGATGGCTCAGTGTGTGTGTGTGTGTGTGTGTGTGTGTGTGTGTGTGTGTGTGTGTGTGTGTGTGTGTGTGTGTGAGAGAGAGAGAGAGAAGGGGAGAGAGACAGACAGACATACATACAGGCAGACAGTGAGATATGGTAAGGTACACACACACATACTCGAAGATTACTTCTGCTGTGTTCTGGCTCCCTGGTTGTTGACTAATTCATGTTGTACAGTATAGTATGTGCATTTAGCAAGTTACTGTACAACTCAGTTACTGTCACGTTACCTCTCTTGCTCTCTCACCCCACTCTCTCTCACTCTCTCTGTTGTTATCTCTCTTGCTAACACAAACACAGACACAATAATTGCGTTCAACAAACTCAACAAACATCACACGCACTCACGCGCGCACGCACACACGCACGCACGCGCGCGCACGCACTCATTCAGTCATTCACTCACTCACTCACAGTTATCTGCAGGCCAAGGCCTGTTCTCTCTCACACATCAAAGTACAAGGCAGCCTATCCCCTTTGGGGCCCATTCCTCAAGGTTAGCATCAATGGCAGAATAAAGGTTACCGTGTATTTTTTTCTTCGTTCCCCTCTCTTCCGCTCAATTGAATTTTAACCACAGTAAGCTCTTGACCAGGAAAGGTCACCCATTTCCACTGCCTCTGAATAATGATCGAGTTAAAGTGTATCACAACCGTCTACAGCGTACCCTTTTGTACCAGCCCCCTGCGGTGAGGCCCATTACAGTATATTATGGTGATGGAGCCATGCCCGAGGATCATTTATCATACATATTGTGTAAAGCTTGAATGTCCAAAATGAAATCTTTTCAGGAAATAGAAAAAATAACCTGTGTTCCAATGGATCCAATTACGGATGGGACGATAATATTGTTTATTGTGATAAATAAATGCTCACAATAATCATATTAAGAATCATATATTTTTCCGTCCACACAAAATATCTTTCACAAAAAATGCAGATTTGTATAGATCTGTAATAAATCTGACATTTTTGGTTAATGTCCCCCCCCCCCCCAGAATATGAATGCTGGGTTGAAAATGGTTAACAAAAGTGGCATTTTAAGAGTTTTAAGCATATTTTGAATATCGCAGTAATTGGATTAATCGCAATTATTTTGGCCACAGTAATTGTGACATGACATTTTCATATTTTCCCATCCCTATATCCAAATATCATTTAGTCACAAGCTCTTGTTAATACTTTGGTTAGATATTATTAAAACTCTCAGACAGATTTAGCCACTTTGAACCTGTTGTCTCCCCCAGGAGTCAGCTCTTAGGCCCCTCCATTTCTTCCTTTACACTGGATCCCTTGGCTCTGTCATTTCTGCGACCAGGTTCTCAATCTCCACTATCACTGCTATGCAGAAGAACAAACTGTTTTTCTTCATCCCTCCCACTGCCTCACAAGTTGAAATGCACATCTCCATGTGCCTGCTGACATCTGTTAGTGGATGTCTTCTCACCATGTCCAGCAACACAGACAAAACTCCTGCAGGATATTTTCCATTGACAACATCCTGCTGACTTATTTTCAAACTGCCAAGAACCTGGGAGAGATCCTGGACAGTCAGCTGTCCTTCAAAGCACACATTGCAGCGGGTACTCGCTCTGCTCAAAGCAGTTATCCTAGCTGCTTATCCAGGCTTCCTTCATCTTCAGGTTTGATTACTGAGCTAGTATACCACAGCACGCCTAGAATTCAACCTAGCAAAATGTCACATCTCTCCACTTCTGCAATTTTATACGGTTTATACGGTCACGTCACTGGCATCTGGCTGCGGTTCACATCCAGTTAAAAACACTGGTGATGACCTGCCTGCAGCCCGCTATGATCAGCAAACACAGGACATCTGTCCCTCCTGGTCCCTACAACCTGGCCAATGCTCCAGGTAATCTAGACCCTTCACCCTCTTACCGTAGCTCCTAGTGTGGAATGACCTCTCTGTCCATCATTCATGACTGCGGCCACTCTCCATCTTCCACCACAATCTGAAAACTTGCCTCTTCAGACTTAACCTTCACCTCAGTATTTATGTTGCATGTAGATACTGTTGTAGATGCTAGTTACAGTGTATTATTTAAATATATGTTGTTGGCTTGTTCACAGATGCTAAGGATTTTATTTAGTATGTTCTTTAGTTTTTTAGACAAACAAAATCTTATGTCTACCGGCTATTGGAAAGAATCCAGGTGTTGCTAAGTGTTTGCCACCCTCCACCTCTGTGGCTTTGCTGGGGTTCCTCTGATTCTCAGGGACACAATCAAGTATTTGTTAAAAACACATTTATTGCAGAGAGGGGCAATATCTTACAAGCAAGAGCAGATGGAAAGGCTGTCACAGGTTGGAAGAGGATAAAGCAAGAGAGGTGAGGTTGAGATGGTTTGAACATGTGCATGCGTAGGAGAGATGAGGGGTATATTGGGAGACGGATGCTGAAGATAGAGCTGCCAGGCAAGAGGAGAAGATGAAGGCCAACTAGGAGGTTTATGCATGCGGTGAGAGAGGACATGCTGGTGTCTGGAGTGGCCGAGGAAGATGCAGAGAACAGAAACATAATTATGGAAATGATCTGCTGTGATGACCTTGATGGGAATTAGCCAAAAGAAGGAGTAGCTAGTAGTGATTGGCTCGCTGAAAGAAAACGGCAATCTAAAAGCCTACCATGGGTGGTCAACTAGGTTCTTCTTTCCTATGGCCACCAATGTTGAACTCCACATGTCAATGGGAAGCTCCACCCCTTCACTCGTATATAAGTGAATGGGACGTGTACGTTTCTGTCACATATATGCGTGACCCTAGACATAAGTAGGTAGATGCCTCTTTGGTCAGTGGCAGCATGTCAACACCACCCATATTATGTGGGGACTAGGGAAGCTTGTCATAACTCCACTGCAAGAAATATGCCTGAGTTGTACCTTATTGTTATGTAAGATTAGGTGTTTTAGTATATATGAAAACCCACTTTTTTATTTACCCACATATCCTATACAATATCCTATCCTATAAACTATATTTTATTTAGAGACTTCAGTTCAGGATTAACCATCTACAATGAATCATTTACCATTTATTGCAATGATATTGCATTAAGTTTGGCTCATGTGATATTACAGATTATCTGCGCAAGCATGACACAGATCTGAAATCACAAACCCCCCGAGCAGAGCATGAAATACAGTTATTACATGAACATAACATTGAACCTTCAATGCATAATTAAACCACACCACATATCATAGCACAATCCATAGAACCACAGTACAATCCACAAATCTGCCTATTAACAATAAGAACTAAATGCCACAGGGAGAGGGGGGGGGAGGTGGAGGAATTCTGCCACTGACAGCTGTACAACTGTCTTTGACATATCTGAGCGTCCATCTCCTCAGCTTGGAAGACGTTTACGTGGGGATGTGCCTGGACAGGCTGGGGATCCGGATCACGCCGCCGCCAAACGAGTTGTTCTATTTGTGGGGATTGAAGCCCTTCGACAGGGACAGGTACAGCCGCCTGGTCACCTCTCACCACGTCACGCCCACTGAGATGCTGGACTACTGGCACCGCCTGCACCCGGAGGCCCCGCTACCAGCCACATGCAGCACCGCTACTAGCCACATGCAGCACCAACGCATTCTCACTCCCAACATGGCAAACGGGGCAGGGACAGTGTTGCCAGATTCTGTGAGAGAAACAAGCAACCAGGTCTAGGAAAACCAGCCCAAAAGAAGCGACTATGGGCCACATGGGGGGGGAAGAAGAGGCCCCGGACAGCGCCGACCGGGAAAAACGACCACGAGCGGCTCTGCCGAGAACCAACAGGGAGGGGCCGGACACCGCACCTGGAACCTGGCGGCGCCCGTCCAGGTCCAGACGTCTCGGCAGGCCGCCCGGCGTTCGGCGGCCGCCGACCCGGGGCGAAGGAGGAACTGAAGAAAGGACGGGAAAGAAGGAGACGAAAGGAGGGAAAAACAAGGCAACAACGATGAACCACAAAAACACGGCAGAACGCGAACAAAACCAAGAAACAAAACCAAGACTTAACTTAAGCAAGCTAACTGGGGCGCACGGGGCAGTCCAGGAGGTAATGGCCCGAGACGCCATAGTACAGGCAGAGGCCTACATCTAGAAGCGACCCTGGCCGGCGGCCAAACGTCGATCTTATACCGGGTCCAAAGCATGTGGGAGCGAATGCTCGCGCGAACCCCCCTCACAGGAGAAGGAGCAGGATCAGGATGGCGAGGTCTCGCCCTGGCCGGGGACTGACGACGGGCCTCCACCACCCGATCCAGACGGCGCGCCACCCCCCCACAGAGGGGGGACCTCTCACGGTGAGCTCCCGGACGGGGAGAGGGACGGTGATCGACAGAAGCGGCCCTCCGGCGATGGTCTCTCTCCCTCTCGCGGGGGAGGCGACGGCTTTCCCCCCGACGACGACCTCCGACGATGACCACGAGCTCTCTCGCGGGAGAGAGAGGACGACGGTTGCCCAGAGGCGACCCCTGGCGGCGAGCTCCCCCCGCGGGACGGAGGACGGGTACAAGCCCTCTCCCCTGGGGCCCGCCGAAGGAGGAGGACGACACCTCGGGCACCAGGCTGAGCCCCGAGTCGGAAGCTCTGGAGGAGCCGCCCCACGCGCCGGGAGCTCCGTTGGAGCGGATCGTATCCACCACCACCCGGCTCCCCTGACTGGAGCATCCGCTCCCACATGCTTTGGACCCGGTATAAGATCGACGTTTGGCCACCGGCCAGGGTCGCTTTTAGATGTAGCATCCGCGTCTCCGAACGCGCCAGGGTGTCCAAGATGGCGTCGAGGCAGCCTTCCAGGCCAGGCGGACGGGGGACTCCTCTGCCCGTACCGCGCTCCGCTGGGTCCATAATGGTACTATGATACTGTCACGTGTGACACGCATGGTAGAGCAGGACCCAAGAGCAGAGTCGTACACGGCGGAGGAAATAAGATGGCAACTGAGACTTTACTGAAGAATAAATCAACAAACAGAGAAACCCCTCACACACGAGGGAAACGAGTGTTATGTCACGACACAGGGGGAAATACACAAGACAGACCAGACTGGGCCGTGCCAAGGATTAGCATCTTATTTAAAAGAGCTTTTACGTCCATACGGTTCGATATATTCATCAAGACACACTCAACAACCTTTTTTTTTGTATACCTGGTATACAGAAAGAAATTGGGAGACGTTCATTTAAGTTTAAAGCACCTGACTGACTGGAGCAATTTACCCATTGCAATTAGATCAATTATTTCATTTCCTGTTTTCAAAATGTCCTTACTTGATTCACTCAAATCTAACTGTTCTTGTTTCTTATTTTTGTTTTTCATAATCGATTGTGTTTAGATTATTTTTGTATTATCTATTTTCAGTTTTATAGATGACATGTGTAACAGATGTAGAACGGTCTGGGATGGTGTGAGAGCCCTCATGTGTATGTTTTGTTGTTGACGAATGTTATGTGATTGTTTTTTGTCATTGTTTGTATGCTGTGCCTGAGGACCCCCTGACGACCCCCTGGAAGAGGAGATGATGCATCTCAAGGGGTTTATCCTCCAATCAGTGGTGGAAAAAGTACTCAAATTCTTTACTTAAGTAAAAGTACCAATACTGCAATATAAAAATACTCTGTTACAAGTAAGTCAGAAAAGTAAGTCCAGAATTAAAATTTTACTTGAGTAAAAGTACAAAAGTATTGGCATCAAAATGTACTTAAAGTACCAAAAGTAAAAGTACTAAATATTTGAAAATAGCAGATCTACAACGCGTCGCATCGCGACGCGTTGTGAGCTGTATATTTTTTTGTGACTATTTTCAAATAGCCTAGGTATAAAATAGGTTTAAAGTGGTTAATGTATGTTTCATTATATCATAAATTATATCTGAAAAGTAACTAGTAACTAAAGTTTTGAAGTAAATGTAGTGGAGTGAAAGTACAATATTTGCCTCTGAGATGTAGTGGAGTAGAAGTAAAAGTATTGAAAATTGGAAATACTCAAGTAAAGTACAAATACCGCAAAATTGTACTTAAGTACAGTACTTAAGTAAATGTACTTAGTTACTTTCCACCACTGCGATCAGGCAATGCACACATGAAAAGGCCAGCAATGTGTCGATGTGTATCCCTAACCAAGACTTTAAACCCCTAACTGCTCCCAGAGCGCTGTAGAATGACGCTCACTGCTCCTAGTTGTTATAGGATGGGTAAATGCACAGGACACATTTCCCATAATGTGCAAATAAATATACAGTGACAAAAAAAACACCCCAAGGAGTGAGGACCATTCTATTCTTCTAAGAACATTGCTATTGTTATTCCTGCCTGCCACCAATGTCAAAAGAAAATGTATGAGCCAAGTCCTGCTGCTTATGAGGATAATATCAACACCAAAGTAGGCTACCTCAGAAGCACTGTCAAATAATGTTGGCTTTCATTCTGTAAATTATGGCAATAATACTGTAACATATGATGTTAAGACTTTATGATCAGCAACTACTACTCAGTATTTCAGAAAGGCATTTTCCATATAGTTGTACTCTTATCTTTTCTATTCAATTCACATCTACAATACTATGGCAAAACAATGAAATAGGCTACCAAGAGTTGAGCAATGAGGAAAGTTCCCTTTGCCAACTGATCCTGGGGCTTAGTTCAGTGAAGCCTGCAAACCATTAGGACAACCATCTGTTAAGTTTTCTTTTTCTTTTTTACCTCTCTTTTTTTGGTAACTAAACAAAAAGCAAAATATCACTCAAAACCCTCAGTCTTTGAATCTTTTTTTCTTTTCTTTTTTAGCCCAGACACCCTGAGCATCATCAGACAACCTGAACCTATGGCTGTTAAAAAGCTGAGAAAAATTATGAAGACTTATTCACTGGGTCTCTTGTATTTCCATATGAAGGATAATATAGATACACTTTACAGATAATACATTTTAGTATTTACACACCATATCTCACTTTTACATAATCCTTATGCATGTACAGATTATGAAAACCCTAACTCAAAGGAAATATTATGAGTAAAGTACAGTACCTGAAACAGATTTAGACTCAACAGATCAATATCGTTTCATTGGGCTCCCAAACACTGAGCCACATTATTCTTCAATTTAAGAATACTGTTTCAAGAGACAACCTTGTGAGAAGAATTTATTAGCTGTTAATCAGATTAGATTTAATTGATTTAGGAGAACTTAAACATAAACCAGCCTCAATATGGACATGACAGAAAGCATGCTAATGCAATGTAAATGCCCACAGGACACATGTTATTTACTTCATTTGATTTTGGTTTTGTATATTGGTATTATTTTCCTCTTTTTGTTTGGTGTGTAGGTTTATGTTAGAGGCCCTTTAGTGGGCCTTGAAGCCGTATACGGTTAATATGTTTGTAGGATAGCATAGGGTGGCATAGTCACTTATATTGTTGTGCCACATTCTTTTTTTTCTTTCTTTTTTTTTTTTTACGAAAAATAATGCCCTAATTTGGGTTGAAGAGGTTAAGGTCACCCACAGAAGCCCCAGTGTACCTGTACTTTTCTGTTCACTTCATTATCTTGAACACTCTTAGTCATGTCAAAAAGAGAAGGATGACATCTCATCAATTTTAATATTTAATCTACAATGGTCTGGGAAATGATTTTGCCTCCTTTTGCAGGTTTTGTAGTAGGTCACTTCATCATGCTCTATATTTCAATATTTATTAAGTTGGCAGCTTGAGTAATTAATCAATTAGGGTATTGATTAATATTGAATATTATATTTGAATATAATACTGTAACAGCTGTAAATGTAATAGCCTAATTCATTATCAAAATAGTTATTGGGCCTTCAGCAGTTGAAATGTTTTCCTTTTTTTGTTAACTGCATCATTCTACTCTTTGTTCACAGTTGGGTATGCTTTTTAATTCATAGTTGGATTTTCTTTTGCTTGGTGGGAGCTGCATAGGATAGCATTTTGGTACAGTATGTCTTTTTTACTGTATCGGTTGACAAGCTGCATCCATCCCGATCTGATCTAGAATAGTTGTCAGTATCTTGTGATGAGCACGATGTATTCTCACCGTGTACTGTTTACTGCACAGATCTACAGATCTCGGTGGTGCAATGGTTTCTGTGTGGTTTTACAGCTGGGCTGCTGTGTTATGTGTTGTGCTGCTGTTCAGTGCTACGAGATGGCCAGAGATGCAAGCCGTTGTGCATTGATGAACTAGTTTCTCCTCCAGTGCTTATAGACCCAAGAGTATACTGTATACCAGTGCATCCCATAGGCAGTGAATTCCTTAGTCGCTGCATGGTATTATAACAAGATCCCTACTTTCATTCCCTCTGTCTGTGTATCTCTCTCTCTCTCTCTCTGTCTTGGCTGTCTTGCACTTACATCTCTGCCTCATTACTCCGGAGCTGAAGATTGTAGGGATCCTGTTCTCTCGTTTGTCTGTCTGTCTGTCTTCATGTCTTCCCATCTACTCTGTCTCTATGCCATTTTAATCCCCTCTTTTTCTTACATTCCCAAACCCCAGCTTTCTCTTCGATCACTTGACATTGATATTAACTAGGTTGAACGTGTCACCAATCAGTGAAAAATGAACAAATTAAACAAGCGTTCAGATTAATAAGAGTGTGGTAATAGGATTTGATGTATCCAGGTTCAGGTTTCTATTCATCCAACCAAATCCGGATGTTGTGTCACGGTGGATAACACAGTAAACATTTTTCACAACGGGGATGATACGAGTGCATGGTTCAGGTGCTTGCACTGTCTAAGTGCAGGGAATTACTCCGTCCATTTAGAGTTTTGTGTGCCCACGCATGCTGCCGTTTACAAAATGACGTGCTTGTGTGAGAGTGACTCTGGTGCAAGTGTCTGAGCTGGTAGATACTTAATTGGTGTGCAAGTGAGCATCTCTAGGATTCCAGGTCCATTCCGCCATTCTTTATCTCTGGAAGGACGGGTAAATTATTTCCTCCAGATCCCCTTTTCCCATCAATAGCGGTTATCAACAAATCTAAACATTAGCGAAGCAGTGAGAGGGACAAAATGAGATGAGGGAGCGAGAGGGGAAACGAAATTCCCCAGGCAAGTGGACAAAAAAAAAGTGAGGGCATGAGAGCCTAAGGACCTTCCTCTGCCTGTCGGGGTGTCAGATGATTATCTTGGGAGACAGAGAGCCCAGCAGTCACACAGCTTGGGACACCACAAACGGCCAAACCACCCCCCCTTCTCCCCCTGCCCTCTGGAGCAGCTTTCAGCACCACTGGCATCACCACCGCTGTGTCATCCTCAGTTAATTTAGTCCTCGGGTACAAGGAGGAGTCAGTCGTTTCCCGGCTCCCTCGGAGAGCCAAGGTAATCAGCAGTGTCTTATTAACCGGAGAGAGGGAGAGGGACGTCTGAGAAGGTTTGAGGTCGAGGGAGGGAAAGAGTGAGGGAGAGTGATTACAATGCCATGTGCTGTATGAATCACTCAGGCCATTTCAAACACAGACGCAGCTGTTCATAAATTCAAGACATACGCTGTCGACGGACAAACCAACCCTGATCAGGAGTGGAAAAAATCAGTCGAAAAAGTCACAAGGGTGTGTGTGTGTGTGTGTGTGTGTGTGTGTGACAGAGAGAGAGAGAGAAAGGGAGAACTATATGACCCCATCGCTCAATAAAGATGATTTTCCTCATAAATCAGAGGAGGAAGTGAGAGGAAGAGAGGAGAGAGAGAGAGAGAGAGAGAGAGACAGAGAGAGAGAGAGAGAGAGAGAGATAGATTAAGTGATCTAGCTTTGGGAATACACTCTCAGACCTCAGTTGAAAAGTCAGGGAAACTAATTGTTTCCGCTCACCCCATACAGGCCCGACTTGCTCGGCCTCGGATCTTATTGCTGTGCCTAAACACAGTAACACACTAAGAAAATCGTCATCTCCGAGTCCTAGCCACATCTCACTCCATCACCCCTTCACCCTCTCTCCCTCTCCCTCTCTCTCTCTCATATCTCTATAGCTCTTCCTATGCCAGCAGTGACATTTACTTTTTTTATTCTATCACAAGGAATCAGACAGGGAAAGTATTTCATGGACATTCAGAAACCTTCCCTATATCTTGCAGTGCCGACGTGAGCCCTTTTGTTAGACAAATCAGCAAAGGATTCTATTCTCATTTAGTTGAACCCTAGCATCCCTATTCTGGAAAATAGTAGATTGTCTATTTTTGGCTTACATATTTACTCTAGAGCGAAAACAGGAGGAGGGCCTTAGGAATCCGGTCAACAAAGGTTTAGGTTAGATTATATTCAGTAATACTGTACATTATGTGGGAGATATGCGTGTGCCTGAAACAAATACAGTGACAATTTGAGAGAGGATAATGTGCCTTTTGTTACTTGAACTAAATGTAATCTCTATACTGTAGTTATTCTAATAGAACGGATAAGCCCCAGTAATCAGTACCCTCTCACTGACTGCAGAGGTTTCATGGTTCTTTCTCTCATCTCATTGTAACTCAGAGAAGGTGAATTAGGCTATGCCTTCATATGTTTCACAGTAATGGATACAACCTGACTCTACCATGTCTCAATAATTCAACACCAACCTGAGACACAAAGCAATATCCTCCTGTATCTGCAGTTGGGAATTATTCTTGCCACTACTATTTATTTTATTTTTTACACAGACACACACACACACACACACACACACACACACACACACACACGCTCAGACGCTCAGACATTTGCGCTCGCATGCACACGCACACACCTCATGCAGACACACACACACACACACACACGCGCACACTCATTTTATCTTTTATATGGTACAAGATTGCACATAGCTCATAAAAACACACACAGACACAACAACTTCAAAATGAAAGAAAAATCCCACCTGATTTTTTTTTGTGTTTTCGTGGTTCTGTATTGTGTTAAGGATCATTTGTTGGCACCCTTGAAAGACCATACTCATACTGGAGTAAATAGGCTACATTTGACCATAGCCTACATCTTATATAAACACAGAGCATTTTCCAGTTAATTTTTAGCATTTGCTACATTTTCATTAAAACATTACCAGACATAATAACTGAGTGAATGTAAAGTATTGCTATGCAGCCAATGTTCCACATCATTGTGCGGTTTAAAAATCATGGACATTTGTTCATACATTTTCTTTTCTCCAGGGATTATTTTTGTGTCGACTTTTCAAATCTAACTGTGCTTTAAAATACAGCAAAATGCAACAATAGCACAACGTTGACAAACAATTACTGGACATTTGTGTTGGGTTACTCATATCAAGTCACTTTGAGTTTCAAGTGGATTTTCATACTGTACTGCATTCAGTGGAGTCATCAAAAAATGTAACAAATATGATTTGGAAAATGCTGGCAGTAACTTTAAGAATACCTTGAGTTAATTGTCATGTAGTCCTTTAAGAGGGTTTGGCATATCACTAATCTTCATCACATATAATTGTGTTTGTGTGTATGTGTGGATCCATTGTCTTCCAGGACCAACAGCTCTGATGAGAACAATACGCCTTTTTCACAGCAACCATATGTACAGGTTACCAAAGATACTAATTAAATTTAAGGCTCTGTTCCATTTCTGGAACTGGAATGGCTTCTGAGCCATTCCAGTGAGCCAACATGCGCGACGTTTCCAATACTAAACCCGAACCAAACCCGCACCCTAACCCTAACCGCACGCGGATGCCACATAGTCGGAGAAAAGGTCTGTCGAATTAACGCATGCCTCCCCAATAGAAGCACCCTGACTCTGTTTGACCTGAATAGAACAGAACTTATAGTATTATGGTAACACTTGTACAGGATGTAACATACTGTTTTTATGTCAATATGTGAAAAAGGCCTATTAGTTCTAAACCCACTGCCATTGTATTCATCAATGAAATTGTTATGCTAGTGCGCATTAGCATTGATGCTATCTCTGGAGAGATCATGTGTGACAACACCATTCCAGGAAATGCAGATATACGTTAATATCGAAAGACAGTGTTATACCGCGGAAACACATGGTGCTTCCTGTTCTTGGCATCCTCGTTTTTTAAGAGTAGAAAATCAGTCTTTCAAACACATTTTTCAAAGTTGTACTAAAAAAACGTTTTTGTTAATGTTAAATCATTATTAAAACTAGAAAATTTGCTCCTCGGAGCACAGGTCTCCGCCAGTACTGTTCCTGATTAATCCTGTCTTACCTATTTATATTACATATTGTCACGTGTCACTTGACCAATGTTAGCTTGGCTGATGGAAGCTCACTTCAAAAAATATAAATTATTTTTTGAAGTGACACACCTATTTATAGGTTTCTATTTCGTCATGCGTCTCGCTAGCCAATCAAAGCACACCCTTTCAACATATTGTCACGTGTCACGTGAAGCTTGACCAATGTTAGCTTGATGGACACACGGAAGGACGGAGACGAAAACATAGTCTCCACCTCTGGCGGAGACAAAAATGTTTTGCCAATTAGATGAGGGCCCACTTGTAATGTCCTCACCAAAAATGTATAGAAAGATGGTAGATTTGAAATTGCTGAAAGATTTAGGGTCTGTAGAGTCTATGGGCGTAACGCTGTCCATATTTCTTACGGTCTATGGTTTCTAGTCAGGTTCCACATTCCCCTCAATCCCCTGTTTCTCCATCAGATGACACTCCTGGGATGCACTGATACATATACGCTGTAGCTTGTCTTTGTCTGGCTTGACTAAGCTACGGACTTGTGTTATGTAATCTCTGGTCAAACAGCATGCTTCAAATAGAATTTAGTCGAAGATGCTGCATGCAAACATGTATACAGTAGGCTATGTGTTGTGTACTGTAACTGTTGTTTGTGTGCATCTGCATGTGTGTGGATTGGAACTGTGTGTGATGTGCGCGTGCATACATTTGTGTGTGTTTGTTGATATATGTGTCTATATACGGTTGCAGAGCTAATGAGAGACTAGGGGTTTGAGGTTTTCAGGTGCTGGTGCTTTGAGACAGGAGGTGAGTGACAGGTCTCATGAATAGTGATGGTCGACAGCTGCTCATTAACCAAGAGACTGTCAGGTAGCAGACTGGAACATCAGCCCTGCCCCTCTGTGTATGCACGTGCAACACCCCCTTCCCCCCCCCCCCCCCCCCCCTCACACACACACACACACACACACACACACACACACACACACACACACACACACACACACACACACACACACACACACACACACACACACACACACACACACACACACACACACACACAGTTCATGTTCCCTTCATCCCATCCCACCATGCCTGATGTGGAGTGTGGACCAATTCCACCGTGGACCCTGATGCCATGGGCCCATCACCTGTGCGCTCGCTTCACTCAGGTCCTCATTGAATATGGAAAGAACTGTCAGATATTAATGCTGAGTGAGTAAGTACCTGGATTTGAAGCAATGTTTCATGCTTTACCACACGTGTGTGCTCCTATCTTTAAATAATACAAAATGTATCACCTTTATTCTGATTCTGATTCCAATATTATGTCTTTGAGTGCATTTGCAATTTGCAATTAAGTGTCATTATACTGTGTGTGTGTGTGTGTGTGTGTGTGTGTGTGTGTGTGTGTGTGTGTGTGTGTGTGTGTGTGTGTGTGTGTGTGTGTGTGTGTGTGTTGGTGTGTGTATGTGTGTGTGCGTGTGTTAAATATGTAATTGTTTACAGTAAAATCGGGAGTGTTAATTCCTCCCTGAGAGACATTTACCAGGTCCATTTATCAATTTTTTGAGTTAATACTACAGATTTTGCTGTGCTCCACTGTAATGAAATATCATCTATATCATCCAGTTGGCTACACAAAATGTGGTTTGAAAACCACGTCTGCTAAAGCCAATTCCCATTTCTTGTAGACCCTAGGGACAATGAGGCAGGCAGCTATAGAGGACAATGCTTGCAGCAGAACCCCAAGTTAACCGCTTCTGATGGAATGCCCCTTTTGTTTGTAATCGATCGAGAAAGAAAGGCATCCACCATGTAATTATAGCCCCATTTGATCTCTAATAAAGCATGCTGTCCTACCCAGGGGATACACTGGAACACCTTCATTACACAAATACCACTCTCCAGCACTATCTCAAACACACACACACACACACACACACACACACACACACACACACACACACACACACACACACACACACACACACACACACACACACACACACACACACACACACACACACACTTAGAATATTTGCACTCTCCCGTTGAATTGCATCCCCTCCCACTGCCTCTTTGTCTCTCTCCTATCTCTCTCTGCCTTGTTTCCAATCATACACAACACACACACACACACACACACACACACACACACACACACACACACACACACACACACACACACACACACACACACACACACACACACACACACACACACACACACACGTATCCGTACGTGCACGCATACACGTCGACGTACCCACATGCACCCGCACGTATACACAGATAGCCAACACATATTCATTCTCCGCAGTGTGCCTATCTCTCTGGGAACGAGGCCGCACGATTGATTCTAGTCACACAGGAGCTGGGAGAGATGAGCAGTCGCCCTGAATGGGGCCGGCCGTCAAACAACACAGATATGAACGTCGGCAGAATAATTGAAGAAAGTGTTTTATATGTAAAAGACAGAGAAGGATGAAGTGGAATTGAATCTCAGAGAAAATGAGGAATGGGTCGGGTCCCAGGAGACAGACTCACAAAGACTCTGCCATGTTTGAAGAAAATAGAGGATAATTAGAATGGTCAGTGGCTTCCACAGGGCCCGGCACTCTGCTCCGTCTCTCTCTCTCTCTCTCTCTTTCTTTGTATGTCAGGTCTTTTTCCACCCCTTTATCAACCATTTGCTCGCCTCTCTCTCTTCCATGGTCAATCTCAATCATTACCCCCCCCCCCCCCCCCCCCCCCATTCTCTGCCATTCTGTCTTTCATTCTACCTATTGCCTGCCTCCTTTTCACCGTCTTATCATTCTCTAATCAAGCCCTATCCTCCCTCCCCCACATGGCAAGCACACGGCTTCATCCGTGGAGTTGATCAGCTATTCCAGGCACATGTGTAAATCACTGACAGGCATAAATCATGAGGATTTCCAAGTGTGCCCATGCAGGGTTCTTTACGCTGCAAAGCCCCAAATGTTCATTTAAATCTGAGGGTGTGAGAATGGACCCGTAAGCTAGGTTCCTTTTTGTTATACCCTCAGAACTAAATGAACACTCTGGATTTTGCAGCGCAGCGCTACTGGTGCCTCGCAGAAAAAGCTCAGTAGAAGCAATGCATGAAATCCCTCTCCTCATACCTGCAGTTTCACGCCAAATCTCTTTTCTCTTACTTTTTCCACCTCTCATGAAGTGTCAACTTCTGCCTCTGCAGACTCTCTCCCACTCATTTTCTATGCCTTTCATCCTGAGCCAACCCAATATGCTCTATATATGCCAACGCTTCTCCTGACCCGTTCATCTCCGTAAAATGCTGGGCAGACACAAGAGGAGAGGTGACTGACTGATTTTCAAAAGGAGCCATAACCTCATCCACTCCACCGACTGAACAGAGAAGTTCTGAGCACCTGTCTGTCCCATCCTTTTAAAATTCTGGCTTGCTTGTCAGCATGACCACAACAGGTATCCATGGCAACAGGCCAGCTAGCAGCTGATTCTTGGTCATGTAGCAGTGCTCCTATAGCCTCCCCCATGCAGGTGCCAGGCTGGTGGGCTTGCTGGTGACAATGGCCTGGGAATAGCCAAAACGCAGTGTCCCTCTTTAGAAATGCTAAGCCCGTGTGGTGGATAATAAGTGGGACTATTTTCCCCTATTGAGAAGAATGAAAGAGTCCAGGAATTCCTTCTCCTTTGTTACTACACCTGGAAGCCAACAGATTTGGACCATGTTTGAGAAACAAAATAGAAATTCTAATAACTGCAAACCTTTCATTGCCCCCCCCCCCCCCATTTCAATCAGCTGTAAGTGTTGTCGTAAACTATGATTACCCCTGACTAATACACAACCAGTCAATATCTTACAAAGATGAAAATCATTACAAAATCAATTGACGTGCTCCATAATCACAGTGGAGATCCCTGAAGCTTCCCATTACCATCTGTCTCCCTGTGTATGTGTGTGTGTGTGTGTGTGTGTGTGTGTGTGTGTGTGTGTGTGTGTGTGTGTGTGTGTGTGTGTGTGTGTGTGTGTGTGGCCACAAACCGACAGGCAACACAAATAAATCCACATACTAGGCTCTGTCCTTGTGCTGTGCTTTCTCCTTCTCTCCAGATGACTTGTCCTCCATCTCCCTCTCTCGCTCCAAGTCCCTGGATATTGATTGTGGCCCTACTGGAGGCATTGGCTAGATAAGATAAATAAGAAGTCAGTGGCCATGAACAGCTCTCTCACTCACTCTGACATGAAGAGAAGGATAATCATCTGCCATGCCTGAGAAAGTGGTCCTCTATTCCTCAGGCCTCTGTATAATACACCTGACCTCACCCCAGTCAGGTTTACACAAAAATTCTCCACTTTAAACTTAAAAATCAAGCCTTCACACATACGTCATAATCAGTCATAGTCATAGTGACATGCTTATATATGGGCGTATCAGGTTTGTTTATGGTTATGTCTGAGTCTGAGTGACGTGGCTGTACTCTTCCGGCCCTCCCAGTAGACAAATTGAATATACTAGACCATACCCGGTCGGTGCAGCGCAGCCGTGGGGGGATATACGCACATGATCTGGCAACCCCGGAGGCAGTTCGTCCCATAGCTGGGCAGCCCCGTAACCATGGCGACAGTGTTTGACACAAAAACGCTAATAAGAAGCTGAGATTTGATGAAATTGAAAAACGGGCTTCACAGTTGTGTTCAGATGGTAATGGTCAATGGCTGTGTGCAAAATCAGAGCAATTGGTCCAGCCAGTGAGGAGAACCGGGTAGCTTCACCTCCACTACAAACGCACAGAGGTTACTAGAATTATAGTAGGATAGTAGGATAGGATAATGCGACCAAAAGTCACTTTGATATCTAAAATAAACTAGAACCAGGACACCTGGTACTGCCAGACCCCTAGTGGTTGAAATCTGAATGGCCGGGCTTCGCATGACGTGTGTCCCTTTTATGTCCCTTCTATGACGAAAGGGGGACAGACTTTTTTGGCTGGGGCCGGGGGACAAAGTGACATACCATGTATGGACAAAACAGATACAAAGCCTCATGTAAGCCCGACCCCTTGGGTCTGTCAAAAACAAATCTTGGTTGGTTATTGTTTTGGAAACACAACAATAACCTCTGGGTTTATCTAACTGCTGTTGAGACTTATCAGCATTAACATTAAAACTCAGTTGGTCTGCAGGCCTACTGCAGTAACAGTAATGAAACAGTAAACAGTAACTTTTTTGTGGTTGTAGCTGACCCACCTCAAACAAATCTCTCCTCCACTCTATACTGATGTGGAAAGTAATGCCAGCCTAGCTGGTTTCTTTGGTCCTGCTTCTTTGGTCCTGCTGCACAGGCAAAAAGACATATTGCTGCATCATGGTTGTATAGAGACACACGGGCGGAAACGGAAGGCCTACAAATTCACGCCCACTTTTGAGACAGTGCCGCTACTCGGGGTCCGTTAGAAGGATGAACTGCAGCTCTCAATGCATTCCCTATGAGAGGACATGAGAGTTAGCCTACTTTTCAAATATTCCTAAATTAACTGGAGACGATATTGATTTAAATAAAAATATGTTTCCAAATGTATGGAGTGTCTTTGTCAACATATCTTCTTGTTTTCTCAATAGATGGTGTGTTTCACATTTAATTTGCCAGTCGGATGGGTTACCCATAATGTTAACAGAGTGGAGAGGAGCTGACAGACAGATAACCTGTCGCTCTTCCGTGACGTGTCTGTCGTTAATCATTACAAGCGGCGCCGGTTTTGAATAGACGATTCTCCGTGTATGTGGTGAATGATGTGAACATGGCTTGTTATATGAATGCTCTACCTGCCGCAGAGCTCCGACGGTACAAAGAGAAATTACAACTAGTAGGTTTAGCGTGTTGCCTAAAAGTAGCTGGGGAAATCGGCGAAAACTTCTGGGAACTCAGATTACTGGGGAAATGACCCAACTAAATGGCCAGACGTGACATATCCCGACATCGTCAATGATCTAGTGGATTCTCCAGGTTTGTATTAATAGCCTATTGGAAGACTGCCATAGATAAAATATAAAGCGCTCACCTTGCCACGGATGTTCACTCACCATTCGGAACATGTGTGCACTGTATTGGTCCGTATTTCTCAACGAATAAGTGTTTTAATCCAGTCTGTGCCTGAACCCCGTTCAATTTCCTCTTATGCATTGAGTGTAATACCAGCTTTCACCTGATGCGCTCCGCCAGTACACTCATTACGGAATACAGGGAACTTCCGACACAGACGGGATTAAAACACATATTTATTGAGAAATACTGATTAATGCAGTGCACACAGGTTCCGAATGGTGAGTGAACATCCGTGGCTACAAGGTTGGGACTTTATATTTTGCATTTGTCCATGTGCGGAGAAGTACAGGCTTTAGAGGAGGATTTTCAGTGACTATAACGACATTGCGATCAAGACTGTCATGTGATGAATGTATTTTAGAAAAAAGATACATACTAGGCACTGTGCGTGTATATTCACATATCATGCCTAGGAATTCATCTATTTTATTGCAGTTTTCATACAATGTATTTATTTCAATTTAGGGAGCTGCATCAATAGGAATAATATAATAAATGACTGATTGCAGTGTAATCCTATGTAATCCTGTGCTCCTCAGGTGATTGTGTCTGACTTCTTGATATTGTAAATCTAAACTGCCATAAATCCAGTTGTAGTGTTTCCTTTAACATTTGAATACTTTTTCCACTTGTGGAGTTCCCAAACCTCTTCTGAATGGTTTCAGGGGTCTATACAACCCACACAATGAAGAACCATCGATCCCTGGATGCTCATATCTTCTTCACAAGTGGATGGGTGCAGCCAATACTTCATTTGGAACCAGAGGGATTGAATCACATCATTCTTAAGGCCAAGGTTAAGCCTTCCTGGAAGGTAACCGAGGCATATCATAATGCCTGGGTTGCTGTCAGCATGGATGGGAGCATAATTGTTGCTCATTGCATCACAGCATGACGCGTTGTCAGCTTGTAGATCGGCTATTTTCAGTGAATGTTCTCCCCGGATGGTGGCTAAAGACGTGGCTAGCCTGCGGACTGAGACCGGCTAATTTGCATATCCTCGTGAATATAAATTAGCCATGCGGTCTTCTGCGGACGGACAATGGGGGTATTTTGTTATACTTTATTGGAGTATTTTCAGTACTTTTACTTCTACTCCACTACATCTCAGATGCAAATATTATACTTTTACTCCACTACAATTATTTGAAAACTTTAGTTAAAATGACAAGTTACTTTATAGATTTGGATTATTATTATATAACACACATTAACCACTTCAGCAGTAGTAGATGAATGGAGCAGTAAAGGAGAAAGGTGCCAGTCTGTGTTACTCAGTTCACACCATACACTGTTATTACACTGGGCACTCGTCCTAGTCGCTCAAGCCGTCGCTGCGAATGTCGCATCTTTCGGAATATATTGGGATGAATGTGTGACGTATTATAATGCGACAGAAAAAAATCAAGATCTCTGATGCTAGCGGTTTTGATACACTGATGGAGTATATTATAGTATATTGTGGGTAGTATATCGAGATGACAGATATGGGACATTAAAAAGGACAAATTAAACAAATGGGACAGTTTATTAGAACACAAAAAAAATCGCTACAGCTTCAGTAGTTAACCAGTGAAATGACGGTATTTTACAATGCCTCTCATAGAGATTGCATTGAGAGCTGCAGTTCATTGTTCTAACGGACCCCGAGTAGCGGCACTGTCTCAAAAGTGGGCGTGAATTTGTAGGCCTTCCGTTTCCGCCCGTGTGTCTCTATGCCTCCGCCAACCACTTGCTGTTTACATCCGTGTCTGTCTAGATTCATATGTTAGTGAAGGCTTTGAAGGAATTGAATGAACATGTTTTGTGAGGTCACAGTGACCTTGACCTTAGACCATAGGGGTGTGCCGATAATTTCACATTACGATACACAATATTGGGCTCACAATATCGATACGAAACGGGGGAAAGCTTATGAAAATATATGGGGGGGAAAAAAAGCAAATGCAAACAAATACAAATACTTATACTTTTGCATTATTATTATTGCAAAAAAAACGCCAACACGATACATATCGTCACAAAAACCTATCACGATATATCGCGGGACGACATATCGGCACACCCCTACCATCTACTTCTAATGAGCTCATCCTTGAGTCCAAGTGGACAGATGGACACGTACTGTACTAGGGCGTGCTGTAGATAAAAACAACACCCTGGTAAGATGGTGGTATCCCGTCATTGATGACCTAATGTTGCATCTAATGTTCTATCTACAGTATATGTATGTTGTCCACACACTTCCATAATGTAAAATTACATTTCAGGCATGCTGATGGGGGTATATCGACCGAAAGCTAAGCCTATTAAATGTAATCTTGCATCTGATCTGATGGACGCACGTGTCCGTACAGCATTGCTCTTTACAGTGTCTTACCTTTGCTTTGGCACTGTAGATCCCATATGGAACTTATAGCATAACCATCAGCACAGCTTGAGGGGCTTAAGCCGGATTTAAACTTTGGTGTGCGACACCATGCGCAACAAAGTATATCAAGCCCCCCAGGGTTCCATTATGAAACCCTCTGAATAAATTCAAAGGCCTGCAACAGACACTATTGTACAAACATGTCATCATCCATGTCTGATGCCAGTTGTGTTACAGTCAGTAGAGCTTCAGGGACATACTTGCCTGGCAGGTGAACACCAACATGCGGTCACACCATGTGAAATGGACCATGCATCAATGGTCCATGCCTTAAAATAAATGATCATTGTCTCTGTCGCTCTCTCTCTTTCTCTCTCTCTCACACACACGCACAATCGCGTGCACAGTTGCACACGTGCACACACACACACACACACACACACACACACACACACACACACACACACACACACACACACACACACACACACACACACACACACACCATATTTTACAACAAAACCCTGCTATCTGTATTCTGCACACAAATACTTGCCACACTGTCACACTGACTCATGTTCATGGCTGCCATCATCTACAGTAATGGGATTACAGATTGTAGAACAGACTTGAGAAATATTATCATAACAACAACACTCCTTATTAAGAAAAGTTAATCGACCAGTATCAAATGATAACGTAAAACCTCAACATAGCTTGATTACATTTCTTTTCCCAATCTCCTTTAAAATTATCAACTTCTTATCAATTATAATCTTTTAAAAAGTTTTAATTAAAATTCCCCACTTTTCCTCTAAGCCTTAATAAAGTTTGGTTGATTGATTGATCTGCAAATGCAAGTGCACACATTGGGGTAAATATGTGCTGTAATCTGTCACGAGCAGTGATGCTTCCCCTACGATTTCTAAAGCCCTATCTGTGTCAGGAACAGGGGGGATTTAGGGATTTTTAGACTTATTTCAAACTGTCGTTGTGCCCCCCCCCATCTACAGTCACAAAGACGTTTAAAAAATTAAATAAGTGTTGTGTTAGTGTGTCATGAATTTCCCCTGTGAGCTTGTGTGTTGTGCATCCTCCTGTCTGAGTCTAGGCCCATACGACAGTGTGATTATGTTCTGATGACTGCAAATAAGTAGCTTGTTTACTCTGTTTCTTTTGGTTTTGTTATAGACGTAAAGCAATGGAACAAACTCACCGGCTTGCCGGTTGTTTGCAAAATAGTACATTTTGTGGACTACTGTAGGATGGCTGAATTTTCAATTTGCTTGCCGGGTGTACCGGCAGCACCATGGGCTTGCCGGAAGCAGTCTTTAGAGATGTTTTTTAATGGCTCTCGATTTCACCTGGATCAGCATAGCTCACAACCCTGCAAAACAGTACAATAATAATAATGATGGTTTCTTTTTTTTTTTAAGTCCAACAGTGAATGTTCCCACTCACCACAGTTAGTAACAGTTTCTGATCTGCTTAAGCCTGAATTATAGCCTACTTAGTTGTGCAGCATGTCACATACCAAAAATGGCTTAAAGGAAACCATGATATATTCATATACTCATAGTTGATGCGCAGAATCTGCTTTACTCAAACAGACCACTGTTTGGGGAAAAAACAAACAAAACAATAAAACCTGCCCACGGGGGCCCCCTGGTGGCTCGCGGCCTGTTTCATTTGAAACATAGCTAAATCCGCCTCTGGTCAGGAACAGCAAACTGAAAAAGCAATTTGCTTTGTCACACAGAGACATGCTTGACTACTCTGAATAATTGCACTGCAGCTCTGGAAAGAGCTGTTTTCCTTTTATCTAATGAAGGCCTTCAGGGGAGGGAGCAAGGGTGTACTGTGTGTGTGTGTGTGTGTGTGTGTGTGTGTGTGTGTGTGTGTGTGTGTGTGTGTGTGTGTGTGTGTGTGTGTGTGTGTGTGTGTGTGTGTGTGTGTGTGTGTGTGTGTGTGTGTGTGTGTGTGTGTGTGCGTGCGTGCGTGCGTGCGTGCGTGCGTGCGTGCGTGCGTGCGTGCGTGCGTGTGTGCGTGACCGTGTACATGCGTGTGTGTGTGTACAGTACATGCGCGTGTGTGTACACGCGCGCGCGTGTGCGTGTTTGTGTGTATGGGCACGTGTGCGTGCGCGCATGTGTGTACATGCATAAGTGCATTTAACTGTGCACAGTACACCTGTGCATGTATCTGCAAGTGTATTTTGTATGCGACTCAGAAGTTTGCGAACGGAAGTGAAGAAGTCATTGTACCATTTCATTCCCACGTTTGGGCACTACTTTTTCAATGCATTTTTGCATAGACAACACCCTTGTGGACTTTACAACTCAATCTCCCTTAATCTACCTTACAACTCAAACTCAGGCCAAAATATGCTGTACAATTACGTGTTAGTGTCACAGCATGTTTCATCAGTATAAAATCACCCACCACCACATCTCAACCCCACTCCACCCTTTCTCACCCCACCCCATCTCAACACAACTCACCTCACTCACACCTTACCCTATCTCACTCCATCTCACCCCACCTGAGCCTGCCTCACCTCACCTCACCCATGGCTTGTGACAAAAAACTGCAGCATATTTTTCATTGAATTCACTTATTCCATAAGGGTGTAATCCCAGATGTGGGGAAAACGAAAAGTCACTTTTTCATGGTTCACCTCATGGCCTATATATCGTCGATAATGTCCCCCAGCTCCATTCTTCCTCTCCACACTGTTGCAAAAATATTGATTCATTAAATCGGCATGTTGTCTCTCAGCTGTGTCTATAGGTCCGGATTTATTTATTTTTTCAAATGCAGTAAGCAGGCTGTAGAATAAAGAAGCTCTTCTGCCTGGCCTTTAGACACTAACTCCTGAAAAAAATGCTGAGTCGGCAAGCCGTCTGTCTGCCTCCCCTGTGGAGCTTGTCAGGGAGGCTGGGAGGCACAGTGAAGTCATGCGGGGACTACCCCACATAAGTAACGCTATAGAGGTCTGGAGGAGGCAGGAGCCCAAGTGAGAGTGTTGAAAGAGGTTAACGACTGTGAGTGGCAGGGGGGGAGAGAGAGAGAGAGAGAGAGAGAGAGAGAGAGAGAGAGAGAGAGACAGACAGGCAGACAGACAGACAGAACGAAACAGGTTTGATTGATTGATTGAATACTTAAAAAGCACAGGAAAGTACAGTTCAGTACATGGTCTGCTAAGAGGATTTCAAACCCAAGAAAGCCTTTGGCTTGTTTCTATTGGAGTCCTTTGTACTCAATTCATCGAAACATTTAATGACAGACAAACAAACGCTACTTTGCAAAACATCATATAAACAGTTAAAAAACAAAAACTAAAATATGTTCAGGTTTGGAGGAAGAAATAATCTATTCTGTTAATACAACATGGGTAGGAGGCAGGTTTGTGTACTGCGGTAATGGCTCTAACGCATTTGTTATGCTGGAATGTAATTAAGCCATCAGTGACAGTTTGGAGTATTTAACTTCATAATGAGGCTGAATGTGTTCAGTTCAGCGCTCTGTGGATAAGCTGCTGTAATCGCTTCTATCTGCTTAATTATGTAAAACCATTCTTTTATGCCTACTACCCTCACCCTCTCTCTCTCTCTCTCTCTCTCCCTTCTTCTCTAGTTCTCTGGGCCTGCACTAGTCTCTCTAGTAGTATTGTATGTCTTCCTGAATCTGGCCTTCCATCTCTTTCTCTTTCAATTTCTCTCTCGCTGTCTCCCCTCTTGCCCTCTCTTTCTTCTATTCTTCCTGTCTTCTGAATAGTCCCACAAGAGCACAGGGATAGGCTAGAAACTAGAGTACCAGGCACTCATGCTGAAAGATCGCAGCCTGAAAGGGATCCTCTGCCCAAATCGCTGCTTGGAGATACGTACTGTACAGCGCAGAGTGCAGCGGGTGTTGAAAAAGGCCTTATAGGAGGAGGAGGAGGAGGAGGAGGAGGGATTTCTGGCTCAGCCACACTCTGAGTAAGCACAAATCTCCCACCCTCAGTAACACATTAGATTACCTCTCTCCCTCCCCCTCCACACAGTATTGGTCAGAGTAACATTACTGGCTACATGGTGGAATTGCGTGCTGCCTTAATTGCTTTATTTTTTATCTCTTTCTTTTCTTCTTGCTCTCACATCTCTGCATCTGTCTGTTGCTCGTTTTCCGTTTACCGTCTGCCTACATCTTTCTCCACAAGAAAGAGACAGTACAATCCTATGATCACCACCGGAGTCAAAGATGCTCTTTTATTACCAACCACCGCCACCATCAGACCATTGTAGTTGTGCATGCAGTCGGCAGGAAGCGAAGATGTGTGGAGGTGCTGCAGGTTATTTGTGTTGGAAGTAAACACCATCTATCTCCATGGACCCTAATGGACACAACCATGGCTTCACTCTGTTTTAGGTAGACCTACTGTACATCAAAGCTCTCCTTCTGCTGCTTAGCCACTTTCAACCTAGCATCCATTAGTCTTGCATAGGCAGAAAATAGGAAAGGCCTAATTTTTACACTCTGCAGCAGTAATGGATTACATGCAAGCCTTAAGTCTATTATCCCTATTGTTCTTCAAGTCCACCACAAAGAGCTGACTGAATAGTGGCTAGACCTAATTATTACCATCAATTAATTGATGGTAATAATTAATTACCCCTCCCTCCAGTAACATGATGCACTCTGTTTCTCCACACACTTACACTCAAGGACCACAATTGGTACCACAATAAGATCTCAAGATTTTTGTGTTTTATCCTTTTGACATATAGTACAAATAATGTCAATGAAATGTCAATCGGCCCGGATCACTGGTCCAGCGATCCGGGCACTTAGGCTCAATGTAGCCTGACAGCGTGTCGCGGGTTCGAGTCCTCTTCCCGATGACCTTTGCTGCGTTTCTCTCCCTGTCTCTCTCTTGCTCCTTCCTGTCCATCTTCACTGAAAACTATCAATAAAGGCAGAAAAGCCAAAAACAAATCTAAAAAGGTCAATCTATCAGACTACCTATACATCTTGTGACATCTAAATTATAGAACTGGGTGGAAACAATTTGGACATTTTAAAACAAACTGCATTGCAGTAACGATGCAAAGACTTTAGGGTGATCCTTCATATTGTGATGGTATCAGGATTGGTTTTCAAAGCAGAGGGCTTTGGGGTTTGTCAGCACTGTACAGGCTAGCTGTTCTAGCCTCTACAGTACATTGAATTTAGATTTCCCAAGATGATTTGTAGGTGGAGATCTCTGATCCTCTGGCTACGTGAGACATGTGTCCCTATTTTGGGCATGTCATGGGACCTTTACAAAAAAGAAAAAAAGAATTTTCTTAAATACCAGATCTACAAGCTCACACTGCGCAGCATCTCGACATGTTGTGAGGTTCTAGATACGCTTTTTTAGCTTTTGGGTGTACGACAAATTATAAAGGCCTAGTGGCTAAGGGATACACTGCCACACTGGAGAGGTTGATGTTTGAGGTTGCTTGTGACCTTTGCAACACAGAGAGTGTATGTATACAGTATACTTAGATAAACTTAGATGCATGAATGATGCTCTTCTCGTTTCAATGGAGCAGAAAAGAAAACAGCAAAGAGAAATGTCAACAACAAATAGCTGCTGGTTTCTGCTGCTGCGGGCGACACGGACTCTGGTTCCCTCATGTTTCTTTCCCCTCGCATTATTATGCATCATCCTTTCATCCAATTAAACACAAAGGCAGGCTACAGTGTACAACTCAGAGAACATCTCAGCACTGCATGTTCTGCAAGAAACAGGGAGAGTGGCGGGGGGGGGGGGGGGAGTGGCAGGGAAGGGGAGGGAGAGAGCGGCGGGGGGGGAGGGGAGAAAGACACATACACAGAGACAGAGAAAGAGAGAGAGAGAGAGGGACAGGGGGAGAGCAGGGTAAGAGGGGGTGGAGAAGATGAGAGGAATGGACAGTGTGTGTGTGTGTGTGTGTGTGTGTGTGTGTGTGTGTGTGTGTGTGTGTGTGTGTGTGTGTGTGTGTGTGTGTGTGTGTGGGCTTTACTTGAGACAGACTTTTTGGCAGGCACTTTGCCTGTGTATACTGTATGTGCCAGTCTGCGTTTCCCCTCTCTGCGCATGTGCATGTGTATGCATGTGCGTGTGTGAATGAGAATGAGTGTATATGTGTGTGTGCGTGGAGGCATTGCAGTGCTTCGCCTCTTGTTTTTGTTTGGTTGTAGATACGCCGTTGCTGTGCAGAGTGGCGTGCAGCTCCATCTAAATGAAGATTGATGATGTTTGCTGTGTTGCGTCTAGGCACAGCACAGGCATGAAGCATGGCGGGCCGCTTCCGCCATAACCTACACTCAACCTGCATCGTCCTTGCCCTGGTTGCCATGGTTACGAGCAGGTAGTGAGACTGAAGCATGTGTTACACTTTGTAGTACAGCGATGTCGCGTGCCAAAAACGCCTCGCAGACGCAAACAAGTTGTGATCTTGTGGAGCTTGCTTAGCTGTTTTCTAGCTAGGCAACAGTTAATCAAATTAATCAATTTGATATATTATACAAAATAATTGATAATCCATAATTCAATAAAATAATCGATTAATAATCAAATCCATTTTCTAATCTAATGCCATTTTTTTATATTGAAGATATCTTAAAGCTCACAGTGATTAATCCCTTCTTAAGTTCAGTTGAGCAATAAGGGTTTCACACCTCTTCCTCTGGGCACTTAAGCGAGCATTGCTATAGCAACTAAGCACTCTTAACCTTCTGACCCGTGGGCTGGTGATATCCTCTGCCAATCACTTGATGTGGATTATTTCTGGTGCTGTGGCTGATGTGAGACACAAATGCTATGAAAGTGGAAGACAATCCCTGGTAGAATAACATTTGATAAGACTCTTGAGTGACTATGAGAAATACTCTCACCGAGTAAAGCAAGGTCCTATCTGGATGTGATCTGGTAGTGAAGCCTTGGCAATAAGAAATCCTGCTTTAGATAAATAGCTATAGCAATGATTATCTCTTTCTCCCGGCCATTGAAGGGGGAATTTCAGACAGAGAGAGATAGTGTACACTAGGAACGAGACAGTGAGTTTGGCATTTAGCAGCGCAATGCAATTATATGCTTTCAGGAGTATAATAGAGAATAGCATAGTGTTTGTTTCTTGCTCACACTGTTGAGAGCTGACTGTGCCTTCAGTGTGAATTTTACCCAATTTATTCTGATGCTACAGTGTATTTGGTAAAAAAAAAACAGGAATTGTCTATTTTTTTTATTGTGAAAATAGCTGATCTACAAGCTCACAACACATCATCATGGTGCAACGTGTTGTGAGCTTTTAGATCGACTATTTTCGCTATTCGTCTAAGTGTTTGTCGGCTATGTCGGCTAAGTGTTTAAACATTTCATCAACATGTCATTAGGGGCATGCAGATGCTGCCAGACACTGATGATGATAATAATAATATAGTAATAATATTAAAGGTAGGGTAAGTGAAGTTTCTTTGTTAAAATAAGTGTTAAATAGCTCTATTCTGATAGTAATCATCGCTATAGAGTGTTTGTTCACTAACAGAGGTCTCCCTGTCTGTCCGGCTCTTTAGCAAACAGAAAATGCGTTTGCAGGTAGTGATACTAATTTCATCCAATCAGGAGACAGAACTCATATAGGATACAGGATTAACAAGTGAAATCGGAAGTGATGACACCAAGAAATGATTAGACAAAATTGGTACTGGAACACTGTAAAATTGAAGCTGATAATTGGATACTCTCTCTTGATTGGCTGAACTTTTGCCACCCACCTGCAAATGTATTTCTTGTTTATTAAAGAATTGGAGAAACACTGAACAAACACTCTAAACTGTTTTCGTTGCACTCTATCATTTACAGTGTCATTTGTTGACTGTAGACTAAATAGTAATGTCTTATTATTGTTTTTGTTGTTGTTGTTGTTGTTGTTATTACGTACACGTGTTCATTCTTGACTTCTAAAGCCAATTCAAGCCAGAGAATGAGAGCTCAATCAGCTAGACTTTAACCTGTATGCCTATTGAACCACTAACCATCTATTGCATAATGACTCAGCAGCAGCCGCAACATTACAAAGATCAATATAGAACAGTCTCCAATGTTTACTGGATTGATGGCACATATCCATGCACTCTTACTTTGTGGAATCTAATTAGGCTGTCTGTGGATGTCTGAGTGATGATCTAGTCCAGCCACTCTCTGGCCTCGTCCACCTGTCTAAACTTTCCTTTTACTGGCCGTGCGGGTAAAGTCCCTGTCCACCACAGTGGAGACTGGAGTTTGAATCCTCCATGGTGCATCTGGCTTGGCCAGGCCCTCCAACAATCTCTGTCACTGCATTAGCAACTCATACAGCTTGGTCAGGGCTCCTGTTCAGTGGGAGGAGGAACAGGGAAGAATAGCGTGTTGCCCTGCATGCGTTACATACTCCTGGTGAAACCTCTCACTGTCAGGTGAAAAGAAGCTGCTGGTGTATTGAAGGAGACACGTGGTTGTCTAAATCCTCCCCAAGACCAACCAGTAGGGGTAACCCCAGTAGGGGTTCACAGTGACAGGGACTAAATGGGGGAATTGGGAATTGTAAAACAAATAAAAAACGATTGAAGCTTCACACAGTCACATCCTCAGTGTTAGTTTAACTTAGTGTGCTCTCTGCATCTTCTCCACAGTTCATGCTCAGAGGGAGTTTAAAATTCTCCTTGCCTTATTTGGAGAGAACCAACTCCTGGAAACTGAAAATCTATCTAATGATAAGCTTGTTAATGCTGGCTCAATACTGAGTCCCATCTGGACAGTTGAGTATTAATGCTTATGAACCATGCTTTCTGAGAAATGCCTGTGGGCAGTTGTATAGTTATTTGGGCTTACTGTAAATGCAATGCATGTCCAATGAGTATGTGCATGCTTGTGCGGTATGCAAATACACACACACACACACACACACACACACACACACACACACACACACACACACACACACACACACACACACACACACACACACACACACACACACACACACACACACACACACACACACACACACACACACACACACACACACACACACACACACAGGCCAGAACAAGTTAGGGGAGAGATAGACAGAGAGAGAGAATTACAAAGAGAGGGGGGGGGGGGGGGCATGGGGTGAGGGGGATATGCAGATTCTACAGTACGTCTTCCTTACAAAGTGTAGTCAAGTGTGAAGAGACAAAGAGAGAGAGAGACAAAGAAATGAGAGGAGGGTGAGACACTGGCTGGCTGCGAGCCTGAAAGGTCGCTTTTCATCCGCTCTCCTCGCCTTGCCTTGGTCTGACTGTCGGGATAAAGAGATCAGCATGCTGCTTCCTTGACAAATGGGTCATGAATGCCTCGTCTTCATTTACCTAAGACATATCACCCGAGTCTTTAAGTCAGTGTTCCACGCCAAAAATAGCAGATCTACAAGCTGGCAACGCTGCGTGATGCAACACATTGTGAGCTTGTGGATTGGCTATTTACATGCACACAATGCAGTATAAATCAGTGTGGCACTGCGTTGATGTGAAGCACGGTGGCTAGCAGAAGGCAGCTCTTTAATAAAACTGTGAGAGTTTAAAAATGAACCCTGTGATTTTACTGTGCATTAAAAACACTGGCACACAGTAAAGCACAGAAGCTGTCTGTTTACACTTTGATAAATGCCCTGTAAAATCCTTTATTGATTTAACTCTGGGAGGATTTTGACTGAGGATTTTGCAAGTGGCACAGAAATGCAGGGATAATTCCTCTCCTCTGGGCTCAGGGCGGACCAGTCCTTTGTATTCCTCTTTGTATTTGGTTCCATTTTTCCTGTTTCCCTCCGTTTCTAGTACTCAGTTCACCTCCCATGATTTGTCCTGCTGGGAAAATGGAGGGGTGTGTGCCATGTAACTGAGGACAACAGCAGGGGCACAGGATTTAAGCAGTCCATCTGACTGCAGGGGGTTCGAGAGACTAAAGGGGTGAGGCCCTCACGATGCTTGTTCTGAAAGTGCTCTTGACTTACGGTTTCGATGTAACGTGTTGTTAGCTTGAAGATAAGTTATTTTTGGCAAGCAACACCATTGTGCAATGGAGTACAAGTTCATGTATGTACAGTGTATGTACAGTATATATATATATATGTATGTATGTATGTATGTACGTACGTACTGTATGTTAGTAGAAAGCAGCACAGAGGTTTTGCATTTAATTTTTTAATTTAGTTTTTAGTGAAGTTGAGTGCTTTATTATTGAGGAGTGAGAGTGGACTGGGCAGTGAAAGCTGAATGTATTATTCATACACTATTGCGGACCGCCAGCGGCACAAACTCAGTCTGTCAAAGCCAAGGAGCATGCATGGAAATCACAAGCCCACCAGCAGAGCCCCGGAAGTGCATCTCTGACATCGGAGCATCATGGGTACACTGAGGCAGACTGCAGTGCAATCTGCATTATACTCTACCCAACACAACAGACAACTGACTGGGGAAGATACACTAATTATACTTACCATTAATTACAGTATGTCCGTTGGCTAATGACATCCGTTATCTTCATCATAATCAGGAGGAAAATATAATCATCTTTCCCATTTCCCTAAACGCCAGTCCCAGCAATTAATTGGATAAGCGTGAAAATGATATAGCATTAATTCCGTTTTGACAATCACCAACAGGATCTTTCATAACACACGTGCTTATCAGGGTCCATGAGGAAACCTTTACCAAAATGCCAGCCAGCCTTCACTTGAGTTCCATGGTGGCCTGCCCCCCCCCCCCTCTCTCTCTCTCTCTCTCTCTCTCTCTCTCTCTCTCTCTCTCTCTCTCTCTCTCTCTCTCTCTCTCTCTCTCTCTCTCTCTCTCTCTCTCTCTCTCTCTCTCTCTCTCTCTCTCTCTCTCTCTCTCTCTCTCTCTCTCTCTCTCTCTCTCTCTCTCTCTCTCTCAAAGTAAGGCACTCGCGCCTAAACACATGGGCGCACGCACGCTATTGCGCACGGCTGAGCCTGGACGCATCAAAGAGCGGTACTTCTTTGAAGCGACTCCCAGCACATAGATGCACTGCTCCTAGCGTCGGCGCCCCGCAAGCACAGCAGTCACCTTGCAACCTCTAGCGACTCTCATCCCGAATCGCGTTTCTGCAGGAACTGGAACACTGTGTATTCTTTTTAAAGATTTCAGTCTAGTTATTTTGAGGGCTTCGTTGTTTTTTTCTTCTTTTTTTGCTGTCTAAAAAGAGTCTATGCTTCACATAAAGCAGGAGGCTGGCTATTTCACCGTTCCGCGGAGGGCTGCTGCTCGGCGTCCGTGTGTAGAATTAACCTGGCGCACTGGCTGGTGATGAGGTTGGTCGCGCACAGCCGACAGAGCATTAAAGGAGTCCCTCTGTTTGTGAAGAAACCGCCCCAATAAGCGAACCAACGAGAGGGAGAGCAGAGCAGCGGTGGTGCCGGCTGCTGTAACGCTGCCATTTCGACTAGAATGCATCTCTTCAGTGCCATGTTCCTACTAGTGATGTTAGCTGTCATGATGCCCTGTGAGGTAAGAAATGCGTTCATTCAGGCTATGAATAAGCATTATTTAAAAGTTGACGAGGGAACGTGCTGTCCGTCGCCGATTTCTAAAACAGATGCTATTAGGAAACGTACTGTTGTTCATAGCTATTGATATGGTTTATTTGGGAGTGAATGGCTATTCAAAGAAAACTAAAAATTCACAAAAACCTGTCAAGATTTGTCAGTGTGCATGGTGCAGAAATGAATGGGACGTACGGTCTTAAAGATTTCTGTATACCTAAACCTCGGCGTGAACAAATAGTCTATATTGTGTGTCGTGGAGAGGTATAGTGGCCGGACAGGGAAGTTCCAGAGGCTCCGGGGCTTTCCCACGAACACCAACTGCTGATGCAGATATAAGCTTGGAGCGAAATGGAAAAAACGCTATGGTCAAATGTATAGTTTGTTTGCACGATCCGTGTGTGTGATCCATTTCAGGCGGTGGACTCTCGCCAGTGCAATTAGCCACGTACCAGCGCGCCTGCATGGTAGCATATCTACTGGAGATCTGTTAGTGGCTACAGGCAATGAGACTCGAGGGAGGCTTGTTGCCGTGTTGGCCGAGGTTTGATGTGACAGTTGTAAATTGAAGTGAAGGACGGTAAATTAATCTGACCCAGAAAAGCTTTCCAAGTCAAAGAACTTGCGGGGTTCAGCTGTCCAGCATCTCGAATTTGTAGCCCTGAAGTATGATCTATGTCAGCTCCCTTCAACAGCCTAAAAGGACTGAGGTTATGGTTGCTACTATTTACATATATTTTACGACTGCATAAAACATTTACCCGCAGATGAGTATGGTTTCCCAATAGATCAGTGGCTTTCAACCCTTTTCATATCAAGGCCATTATGTATTCGGCATTTGAGCCACGGACCACCATTTGATGAGATTTAGCCTCTCAGACCCAAAACTTAGAATATTTTGTTATCGTTGAATACGATTTTATGGATATTGATGTGGCATAGGAGAGATAACAGGCACACATCGATCAAAAACAATTCTTTAATTAAGTAATGCTTTATGTTTAACATTTAACTCTTGAGTGAAAAATGAAACCAAATGGGTCCATTTGGTTACCAACTTGCCATAATTTCGGTGGGGACCACCTGGAACCCCCCCAAGGACCACTGGTGGTCCCCGGACCACTGGTTGAGAACCACTGCAATAGATGACCATAGATAGAGTTGTGTCGTACCGTAAATAAAAACAACAGTCTGTGGCAGTGCTACAGTATACTAATTTCAGCACCGTGGATAGCTCCCATCACACTTCGCTCTACTTGGCTACCAGACAAATTGAGAGATGTGTTAAGTGGCTTCAGCTGTTTGTAACACTTTATTTACACTCAAAACATGTCTCGGATTTGGAGATAAATAAATAAAATAAAAACGTATTATTTTGCTTATTGTAAAAGATAAGCACAATATTGTGATGCACCAAAATGTTGGCAATATTCTATGAGATTGACAGTATTCGTTGCTGTTTCAGTATTTTTATGAGAGCAAGTTGCTAATCTATTTGCAAGACTGATCCAACTAACATATACTGTTCCATCGTAAACCCCTGAGACCTGTTAGCTGTAGTACATTAATATCTTTATGTCATGCATGTCTGCCGGTTGGTGGATGACCTTTAGCAGATGTGGACGCTATGTTTGCTGTCTGAGGGGCATGCTCTCCATACGGTGAGAGCAGTCTGACAGAGGAGAGCAGGTTGTATGCTTAGGTGTTGGAATAGCATAATACTGCACAGATGGTATTGCTCTAATGCAACCAATAAATCTCAGTCTGAATGGCACAGAGCATGCTGTTGGATCTGTTTTCTGTGGTTCTTTTAACTGCTGAACACACTGCAGTTAACTGCTACCACCCCAGCTGAAAATATGAAGAATATGATCTGCCTTAAATACTCTCTCAGTTTTCTTTCTTGAGGCTTAAAATTGGCCATACCATTTTGCATGAATTTAATCAATAAAGGCAGAATTGTAAATAACATACCTCCCTTCAACAAAGACAGAGCAATCTGTCAGAATGTTAGCTGTTGCTCAATACCATTGCTAATGCTAAAATCAATCTCAAAACAGTCGTAAACATGACAGTGAAAATGTAGCTGATGAGCTACTATCATTTCTCTGTCGGTCGAACTGTTTTCCTGCCTCAGCAGGCTCATCACTGGCCTTGGGGGACAATTTGTTATAAGTGTAAACATTAAACATTTATAGGACTGAGGGAAAATACGACATCACCAATCTCCACAACATTGCATTGCAACCATAAAGAATTGATGAAATTTTGTGGCGTGTTTCCTGCAATGAGGGTAACACTCTCCACCAGCTGAGAGTTGTGCGATATCCCCATATCTTCACACACAGTCTCGACACGGCCCAGCATGAAATATTCAGGAGGTTTTAATGAGACAGATGCACTTGCTCGTTCACTGCTTGTGTTTGTTAAGTGCCCATAAAGCCCAGGGGTCCAGGCAGTCAATGATATGGATGGGCACCTGCTTGACCTGGGCACAGATGTCTGTGCACATCATGTCATGCATGACAGGATGCACTGACGTGAGTGCATGCTATGCATTTGAGTGTGTGAGTGTGAGTGTGTGAGTGTGTGTGTGTGTGTGTGTGTGTGTGTGTGTGTGTGTGTGTGTGTGTGTACACATGCGCACACGTGTGAATAACACATTTAAATGTTAAATGTAACTCATGTTTGCTGACCCTAGCTGGAGTTGATTCAGTTTAAGGCTACAGTGAAATGTCTTGTAGCAGATCTAAGGCTATAGAATAAAATGCCTTTTCATTTTCAAAGCACGTCATTATTATTATTTAAGCAATTTAAGATCTCAAGATCTCAAGGCAGGCTGAAAATAGTGTTATCATTTTATCAAGTCAGATTACCTGCACCCCTTTAAATCATATTACAACACTGATCTATAAATCCTTTTAGTGAACAGTTGTCTCTTTATCGTAAGTGATTGAACAAAACTTCTCAAATGTGTTGAGGGAAAGCTGTAGAGAAAACCATCTGCCATCTGCCAGTGACTAGGTAATAATCAAGATTCTACAGATTCCTCTTGTGAAAGTCAGCCACTTTGAATAGCCTGGGTCTTTCCGGAATATGAATCTTTTACAATATAGGTTATGTTGATGTGTAGCTGAAATGATCTCATGGCAGATGTTGCCTTTTTATAGACTTGCGTCTAATGTAATTAAAATAATTGTTGTGAACTGAGTCAATCATTTTAGTGTGGTGCCTAAGCTGATAGATAAGGGCTGGCGGAAACTAAGATATATTTAAATAAGTAGAGTGAGATGAGTGAAATAAGTAAAGTAAGAGTTAAGAGGAGTTTTGCCTGCATAAGTGAATACTGACAGTAGTACCACAGGGCTTATCTTAAGTAGACTTCAGTGTCAGTGAATTGTATCTTTTATCAAAATTGAAGTCAATTGGAATTTGCTTTGTGATAGTTATATCCCTGAACCTTCATGAATAAATATGGCTACCTTGTTCAAAAGTGAAACCTTAAATGATATCAAAGCCAATTTTCTAGAGGATATTTAGCAAAGCATTGGTCTGAATCTGAAGATCAGTGTCGTACTGTCACCTCTATCCCTTTTTCTAACTGGATTATGAAGTCCACTGGAGTAACCCTAAAGGGTCTGGTAATATTATTAAGACAACAAAAGATATATTTGTCTATAACAACTGCATTGCTGCTTAAACTGTAAGTGATGTTGATGTACTTAATGATACATACTTGAAAGACTCACATTCAGGCCGTAAGGTGCATTGATGATGTCCCACCGGACAGGATAAAGATGCAAGGCACCAGAATTCTTAGCTCAAGTTCTCTGGCCTTGAACATGAATGAGAAGGATGGAGACACTTGCTTAGTTTGTCTGTTCATACTCAAAGTGCAGTGAGAGGGAGAATACATAATTACCTTTATCATTCTTAAAGACAAAGACAAAGCCCTGTACTGTATAAGCATTCCAGAGCCAGCATTTCTCAGTCATTTACTTCAACCCCTCTGTCACCACCGGGGAAAACAATAAGCAATCAGTTCAAATAGATTACTGCTATGTAGGACTCTTTAAAATTCACTTCCTCATTCTAGATTGGAGTGATGATTGCGCCAGAGACTCACCCTGCCAGAGTCGATTCATTGTTAACAGGCCGAGGAGGGAAGAGTCGTAAATGCGTGTTTAAATTACAATCTAACGGAAACATTTAGCCGGTGTACAATGAACTGATTATACTTCAGAGCACTCTAATTTAAGTGTCACTGTGTGGAAATTGCTTTATCCAGGCAATTTAAACAGTATTTATGATAATAATCAAAGTGAAATGACTGTGTTTGCAATGTCAAGCTCAAGGTTGCAAACTTGGGATATATTAGGCCTGAATCCACATGGAAGCAGCCACAGTAGGATAGCCCAGTAGGCCGAGCTAACGTTAGAGGTATCTAAAGTATCTCCACATGAGAGGACAACTAGGACAGACCTCTGCCCAGTGAGAGCCAGGCAGAACCAGCAGCTGGGTTGGCTGTCGTCCAATCCGTCCAACTTTCAACACCCCACTGACCTGGCACTGACACCCTTTGACTGAAAGTTTCTTTTTCCTGGTGAATTTGTAATGAGAACAAAGCAACATCATCACAGTTGGACCTGTCCTTGACGAATGGCATTTATTGGGACTTTTACAGCCAGCTTCTCTCATTAATCCTCTTTCGTGGCAGAGGAAACCTGGAAAGCTGTGGTTTTACAAGGTCTGATGTGTTTCCTGGTTTTGGTGAGACAGGCGTTTGGCAGGAAGGCAAGGTGACAACTCAACTCAAGTGCCTCTGAAAGGAAGGTGTCTGTGTGCATCTGGACAGCAGTCAAATGGGAGCAGGTACACAAGAGTCATCCATCCTTCTCTGGACCAAGGACACCAGGAAGCACGCCGGACACAGTGTGTTCTGCCAAGCAGCCTAACTTCCACCTAGGGAATTAAACAAATGAGGAGTTGCAGGAGCAGGGGTATAAATCTGCCACTGAGAGCCAAGGACACACACACACACACACACACACACACACACACACACACACACACACACACACACACACACACACACACACACACACACACACACACACACCACTGTGTTGGGGCTTGACCAAAACATTACTGGAACCCCCCACCACAAGCTTCGCTGACTAGATGGGTATGATCGAAGTATTTTGTGTACTGAAAAGAGATACTTGAAATGCATTCAGAGAGCAGGGGAAAGACACACAGCAAACAGTCCGGCCAGCTGGGAGTCGAACTGGGGAACGCAGACCCAAATTCTGCACCCATGTGGTATTGCACCTTAACCATTTGGCTACCAGGTTGCCCGATGGTCTAGCAGCTAATCTAATCTCTGTTATGTAGTTGTCAGTCAACCACTACAAAGCAAAATCCTCAAAGAATTTTACGATGTACAGTATATCTGTCAGCGAGTGGGTGGGAGAGCAAGGGCCATCTAGATTAGCCTTATAGTTATACCCACCTTACACACCTTTATGCGCTCTCCATCAACCAGCAGAGGTGCAGCTCCCATAATCATCCCCATATAATGAGGTTGCATTGTTTTGATTCATTGCTCCTTGACGAGATTGAATAGTGTGCACTTGTGTCATGACTGATTACTGGAGGGCTCGATCCGGTAGCAGATAATGCAAGCGTATTAAGGCAGCCGGAGCCTCATTGGTTTAAGGAGGTCTATTCGTTAAAAGAGATTCAGCTCAAGGAGGAGGTGGGAGGAGAGAGGCCCTTTGAGCTATTGTCCCATCTGCTCTTCACTTCCTCATCTTAATGTTTGATATGCTTCATGTAGCCTGCCTGCCTGACCATGAGAGGGAACAGTGTGTTGCGTACTGTATGTGGGTGTCCACTTAGTAGGAGTGGGTGAGTGTATATCGGTGTGTGTGTGTGTGTGTGTGTGTGTGTGTGTGTGTGTGTGTGTGTGTGTGTGTGTGTGTGTGTGTGTGTGTGTGTGTGTGTGTTAATATACTTGATGTCCAGATGTCCAGTTGTCCACACAACAATAGTAGAATTTGAGTAATAGACGTGGGGACAATTTACCTGGTCTTTACAAGAGTAAAGACCAGGTAAATGTTTTGAGTTATCTTGCTACCATAATTGACGGCCACAGTCATGGAGTGTACACGAGTGTATGGGCTCAATGGCCAAGCAGACACATGGCCCAACTAACTCCACATTTTCCCCCAAAATTCCTCAATATTCTGCCTGTCAAACCAGCTGCTTCGCATCCCATCACTGTACTTGCAGGATGTACAATTAATATCAAACGCATTATGCTCCAATACTTATGCAAATCACTTCGCCCACTCAAAATTCACGTCCGGGTGTTTCTTTTCACCAGCCAATCATCATGCACCTTCCCTTTCACGTTGCCACGTCCGTTGCCACGTCGCGCTGACGTACGCTAAACAAGCGCTGCCGTGCGCACTATGCGAACGAGCCCAAAGGCGCGCAAAAATAAGCCGACCATTGCTTAGACACAAAGTCAGACCTGGCAACGCAGCCTACGCCAATCATGTGTGAGAGATCTACAAGCTATGGGGTAGAGACGCCGTGTGCCATGCACCGTATCTTAGCAACAACGAAAGCGCTCACTCTCATTGGTCCTGTCACGCTACGAGCAGTTTCCAGACAATGGCATTGCAGAGAGCTTGCTGTAGTGTTTACATATATCTATGGCTGTAGCCATCAGTCAGTCGCAGCGACGACGGACAGGGCGCTGTGATAGTTGCCATGTAGCTAACGCTAACGTGGTTGTCATACCTGCAGCGGCTGTGCAATCACTTTGTCAACAATATTCGTGTGGTGAATGTTATTATTGCTGCTCCGTTAGTCCATTGTAGATGATGTATGTTGTGGTATGTAACGTAATGGCAGGACCGCCCCGTGCAACGCACGTTTAGGCTGCATTATGTTGTAATTTCAGTCCGATTAGGGCAGTGGCTATCCCCCGCCCCCCCCCCTACATCATATTTGAACTGGGGACCCCCCCATTTTGTTTGACTCCGTTCCACAAGTCAATATTGTGAAAATAGCAGATCTACAAGCTCACAACCCTCACGTTGAGAGGCGTTGTGAGCTTGCAGATCGGCTATTTTCAACATGTTTGCCTCTTTCTTATATTATTTGACAATGTGCCCAATGTTTTATAGTATAGTTTGTTGTGTGTGTGTGTGTGTGTGTGTGTGCAGTACTGTGCGTCTTCTGATTATTAAAAGACGCATCCAACTCACCATTCGTGTGTCCACATGCACTGTTGTGCAAACACACAAAAACAGCCGCCATCTCCACACACATTCCTTGTGTGTGTGTGTGTGTGTGTGTGTGTGTGTACGCGCGCAACAACACACAAACGGCCGCCATTTTGACCAGATTGTACAGGGTCACACATTTCCGTATAACACCCGCCACCGAAAAGATGTATGATGACTCATTGTATTATTTGATTATTAGATAATGATTATACATGCCCCATGATTATTATAAGATCATATATCTTAATCAAAAATTATAATCATATGATATAATTAATCATCATAACTTATTAATACTCATAATAAAATAACAATATTAAATAACAATATATTGCCCATTTCCCCCCAGCCATTTCGCCATTTAGATATGTATATATATATAGAGAGAGAGATAGATAGAGATAGAGAGATAGACAGATAGATAGATAGATAGATAGATAGATAGATATCCAGTAAAGTGCAGTACTTGAGCACATGTAGTTATTTACTCACCTCTGTAATTTAATTCATGACTCCCAGGATCCATTCTCTTTTGGACTCCTCTTAGGACATGCTTATGTCTCCTACAGACTACGATAGGCTACTTTACAGGTCACACTTGGACCATTGATAGGCAGGAGTAGGCAGCTTTAGCTTTGTAAAAGGTGTGAATGGGCCAGCCAATGTATCACTTCAGTAACGTCACCGGCGGCCGGCGGCTGTGTCTATTGTTGTCGGAGCAGAATTCATTTTCCTGGCAAATCTTCACTGACCGGGCCATGGCCCCACTAGCCCTCATGACGCTACGCCAGTGATCGGCGCTGCCAAGTGGTCTCTACGTGGGCGTGGGCGCTACGTGGGCGTGGACGCTACGTGGGCGTGGACGCTACGTGGGCGTGGGCGCTAGATGTGAGGCCGGCGCAGCCGGCCGAACTTCTAGTTATACCAATTAGGAAAAGATTCAGGTTGGAGTTAGGATTAAGATTAGTATAGCCTGGAACCCAGACTCATTCGCTCCGTTTAGATGACTTTTCTCTTTCTTTTTCACTTCACTTCTCAGTCTGGCCGTCTCTTGGTTTACGAACGTCACCTGTTTCGTAGGCACATCATTGCTGATTGGATAGTGCCATGAATCATGGGAAGTGGCTTGAATTTTACATTGGCTCTAATCCGCCCTGCCCACAAACCAATGACCATTCCATTGGAAGGCTCTGGTCAGAATCCTCGGTGCCTGGGTGTCCGAGACCAACTCTTTCACATACTGTAGGAAGCTTCCCAGACTGATAAAAAAAGTCAGCTGAACAGAGCAAATCAGCCTGGATTCCAGGCTATGGGATTAGGCTAGATTAGGTTTTGGGTTGAGTTATGCCTGACTTTTACCTTTACTTGCCTTTACTTGCCTTTACTTTTAGTTGTATGGACCGAAAATCGCTGCGTGGCGCGTTATGAGCTTGTAGATCTGCTATTTATGGCTTTAGGGTTACGGTTAAAAATGTCATTACTAAAATCGCCGTCCTAAAAGGTTGATGTCCTCACAAGTATAGAAACACAAAACGTGTATGTGTGCGTGCGTGTGCGCGTGTGTGTGTGTGTGTGTGTGTGTGTGTGTGCGTGTGTGCGCGCGCGCACACACACACCGGGGCCTGTGTTGATGCACTCGTTTCTGGGTCAGCCTCTAAATGCAGCGTGGTCGTGACTCATGGAGGGCGATATGAGTGTGTGATGGGGTCTTGGCATTCTCTGTGAGCGTGGCTGCGGCGCTGTGCAGCCTAGGCTAAAATGGGTGAATGATTTTACTACAGCAGAGCCTCTGAGGTGCAGGTAGCAAATTGGCTAACAGATGGAATACTGGGTGAGGTCATAGGCCTGCACTCTGAGAGTATCCAGTGATGAAAGAAGCACTTAGATTTTTTACTTGCGTAAAAATAGAATTATAAGATAGCGCTTCAGTGGTTAATGTATGTTTTGTAATAATAATATAGAGCTGCAAAGTAACTAGTAACTAAACCTGTGAGATAATTGTAGTGGAGTAAAAAGTACAATATTTGCTTCTGAGATGTAGTGGAGTAGAAGTATCAGTATCGATAAATGGACATAGTCAAGTAAATATACCTCAAAATTGTACCACTGAGAGTATCACTCTGTCCCCGTCACATGGCCGTCCCTTGAGATAGACAGCGAGTGTCTGCATGCCCTTGCCTCTCTAACTGGTTTGCCCTTTGTTCTAAACCCATGTCAGACATTGACCGATTGTGCTATTGTGTCAACGTCCATATCGTCGCTGTTGGGTCCAATTGAATTTTATGACAGTGTTGTGCAAAAGTAGCAAAAATAGCAGATCTACAAGCTAAGAATGAGGCGCATAGTAAGCTTGTAAATCTGCATATCTGCTATTTTTATTTAATCTTTTTATTGCCTATAATGACATGGCCAAAATACTGTATAGGGACACGAGGTTGAAAGTGGTTAAGTCTGTCAAAATTACATTTTTGCCACGGACATACATAATGAGCGGAACCAGAAACGCATAAAGAGCTAGCCCTGAATGACCATAACAGGTCTGTAACTCTGAGAGTGTACAAATGGAACCAAATGGACCCTTACGTGTCCATTTGGTTCCATTTGTACACTCACAGAGTTAAGGGGGTCCTTGCAAATAAAACATTTGAGAACCACTAGTACTAGTCGGACTCCTATTGTGCCATAGTGTCATAGTAAATCAGTGTCGTACATATTCTGAAGAAAACCTGGAGACTTGACATTCAGTAATTGGATCTTATGATCAAAATAAGAACATTAAAAAGGTGTGTTAAAAAGAAAATCAAAAATTTGCCACGGACAAGACCAAGTCTTTGCCACGGACACATTTGTCCGCGTACGGACATATTGATGACCCCTGCTATGTTCTAACTGACCACTTAACTGTACTCACTCTGTGAACCATAGACTGACCATCACTACACAGCCCCAGGGTTGTGAGTGTTCTGACTGACCTCTGTGGCTGCTTCCTGTCTTCTCAGTGCACCCAGAGGCCTGATGAGCTGATCTGACAACTGGCATTCCCATGAAGTAGATTGGACTGGCTATCAGCAGTTGCCCTTATCATAAGTAGATGGTCTTTTGGGATGTCAAATACAGACCTAACCAGGGCTGGGCGATATTGACGTAATCAAATATCACACTTTTTTTTCTCACCAAACCACGATATGTGCCCTAGACTAGAGTGTCCGCCCTGGGACTGTGCACGCCGGAATTCAATTCCCAGCCAAATCATACCAAACACTATGACAAATGGCACCTAATGCCTCCCTGCTGGTCAGGCTCAGCATCAAGGGTAGGATTGGGTTTAAGTCCCTTTGACATACTAGTCATGTCCAGGGGGTTGTACTTGTACAGTACATCAAGTGCCCCGCCACTAGCTGGGCTTAATATTTTACTATAATGCAGCCTTCCGAAAAATCATTTAAACCTGCAATAAACTGCAATATCCGAGGCTGCAACTAAATCCCAAAACAACAGTCTAAGAACTGTCTCCCTGTACAATATTTTGTAATTGATTGCAAGTTATAGCAGTGCACATCGTGAACAAGGCTGCATAAATCGTTATTTGGTGTTCAGTGGCAAATGAGCTGGTACATGTATACAACAATTGACTGTGGTACAGAATCTTTTTGGAATGTCAGTGCTTCTCAATACATGCATCAAATGTTTCATTTGATTCAATTCTACTCAATGTTATGTTAAACCCCATCAGTGATTGCTCTTTCTGTGACTCAAGAAGTTTAAGGTGTCAGGCAGGGATTACATACATTCTCTATCAAAGTGTGGTATGTAAACAGCTGAGCTTATGACAGGAAAGAGATGAATAAGGTAGTAAAGGCATAATCAAAAATCGTTGGTCAAGATTTGCCTAGCACATGTGCTATTTACACTCACATTCTAAGAATGGGTCTGAAAATAATCTGGGACCCCGCTCATCCAGCCAAGGCACTTTTTGCCCCACTTCCTTCAGGAAAAGGTTATGAAGTATTAAGACCAGAAGTACTTGATTCCATAACAGCACATTAACAACATGAACCCTATTCTGGGTGGGCATGTCATAACAGGTTAACATTCTGCGAAAATAACAGATCTAGAAGCTCACAACAACGTGAATGTGATGCAATGTGAGCTTGTAGATGTTTTTGGTGAATTGGTTTGGTGTAGAGGGAAAAGGAGGGGACCAAGTATAGACCCTGGGGGACCCCGCTCAATGAAGTATAAGTTTAAGTGATTAATTCCTCATCATCAGTTCAGACCATTAACTTAACGTAATTGGGTGGATTTCCTTATTAATGCACCAGTCACTAGTATTTTTATCTCGGCCTGGTTGCGTAGATTATGTTTTCGCTTCTGTCTGTCTGTCTGTCTGTCTGTCTGTCTGTCTGTCTGTCTGTCTGCCTGCCTGCCTGCCTGCCTGCCTGCCTGCCTGCCTGCCTGCCTGCCTGCCTGCCTGCCTGCCTGCCTGCCTGCCTGCCTGCAGCTAATCTCGGAAACTGCTGGACTAATCAGCATCAAACTTTGCATGCACACTCCATGACATGTTTTACAAATTGGCCTCATGGTGGCACACTACCAGGTAACTTTGCACTTTGGAATATAATTCTTGAACAAAAAAAAAAACAGATTAGGTACAGATGATCTTGTGAGTCATGTGACAATGAAACAACTACAAAACACTTTCACTTCTGCCCATACGGGCTGCCACAAATGTGAAAAGTTGCCCAGTATGTTGTACAAATGCTAGTTCCTCCCAGCTTCTTTACGTCCAGACGGCTTCAACCCAAGCCTTACACAGCCCTGGGTAGGCAAACCCAGCCTGGCAGAGATATGCGCTCAGAGTAGTACCCTTTTCTAGTTTACTGTGCTGTATGTTTATGCTGTCGTATATTTGTATTTCTATTGGTTTGTGTACCCTGAGCACACACCAAAACAAATTCCAATCAATGTCTCATTGAAATTGTAATAAATAATTTAATCTTGAATCTTGATGATCACAAATATTGCTGATTCCAGCACTCTATAGCAGTATACCCCTACAAATCCCAGATGAATTATACTGATATTATCCAACTCTAACAAACATTTAACACATCAGTTACCCAGCAGCTGTGAACTTGACCACTCTGCAGATTCTACTGACCAGGTTTCAGAAAAGAAAAATAACCCTGTGTACTGTTGTATGCATTCCCTCTTTCTACGCTTTTTGGCACTTTTGGGAAGAACCCTTGTGTGTACAAAACCTTTACTTTTCAGGAAATGGCTAAAATAACCTCTGTATTTATAAAACCCACAGACCCACTTTTTTCTTAAAACATTCTTGAAAACTTTATTTAAAATAGTAGATCTTGTGAGCTTGTAGAGCAGCTATATTCACTGCTTTTGTGAGACTATCATAGAACAAAGTACAAAATAGGACATTCATTTACGAAGAACTTGAGAGCAGCGACTTCACTCAAGATTGCTGTTTGTGCTGTGATAGCCTCGGAAACCCATGCTTTTTTTTGTTACAAAAGAAAAAAAGCCTGGGAGAGCCATGCTGGAACGATGGTCTTAGGACCTTGTTATCTCCTAACCAATCAGAGTGCAGAGGGGCGTCTCTCTAAATTTGGTGACGTCAGCGTGCTCCGTGCACAGGCTGGGGGGGGGCTGGGGGGGGGGGGGGGGGGGGGCATAGATTGGTGAAGCAATAGGAAGCCCCGCCGAATCCAAGCGGCTGGGTTTGGATACGCCCTTCAAGACCATCGATTGGGCTCGTTCTCTCAGTCTAGTGCTGTGATTTGTGTGAACTGCATTTATGTTACTAGTCGGCATTGCAGGAAAGGGTCATCTTGACTGGGAGTGCTTTGTGTTTATACTTCTGCAGGTATGCAGGTATAGGGTTAACTTAAGTAAGTGTGTGTGTGTGTGTGTGTGTGTGTGTGTGTGTGTGTGTGTGTGTGTGTGTGTGTGTGTGTGTGTGTGTGTGTGTGTGTGTGTGTGTGTGTGTGTGTGTGTGTGTGTGAGAGAGAGTATTCTTAATCTTCTTCACATCACCATATTAGGTTCTCTGCCCCCTTTCTCTCTCTCTCTGTCTGTCTGTCTGCCTGTCTGTGTGTCTACCTCTCTGTGTGTGTGCCTGTCTGTCTTTGTGTCTGCCCGTCTGTCTGTGTGTCTGCATGTCTGTCTGTTTCTGTCTGCCAGTCTATATGTGTGTGTGCCTGACTGTCTGTATGTGTGTCCGCCTATCAGTGTCTGTCTGTCTGTGCTGCAAGGCACAAGACTCCTAGCTACTGCGATATCTCTCTGACAACAGATTCAGGCATGCACGCACGCACACGCACACGCGCACACACACACACACACACACACACGGTCGAACACGTGCATATTTCTGTTATTGTGTGGAAAGCTTTCGCCGAAAATAACCGATCGACAAGCGCGTCGCATTGTGAGCTTGCCGATCTGCTATTTTCAGCAAAAGCTTTCCCCACAATACCGATGCTGGGCTTTAAGTGGTTAAACCACTTGGTTGACCGGAGTCTCTCAGGGCTCTATGCTAGTGACTTTTCTGTTTTGGACTTTTCTGTTTTGGCTCTACATTAAATATCAAGATCTACAAGCTTAGTGAGCTTGTAGATCTGCTTCTGTTTCCCCAGAAATGGATGCTGGGGTTTAAGTGGTTATACTTTTTCATGTCAAGGACCTACAAATTGATGTATTAGGCCGTGGACCCCCATCTGAAAATATTTTGTGCCAGGGAGCCCCATAAGAGATTTTTGTTGTTAAAATGTTTAAAAAATATTCCACATTTGACACTTTTTTAACCACGATTTTTTTTAAATAACAGATCTACAAGCTCACAACACATAGCAATGTGATGTGTTTTGAGCTACAAATAGCTGATGTATGGGGTTAAAATGGTTAAACTGATTTTGATGTAAATATTAACAAATTTAGCCATGAAGACCCAGTTGAACCCCCTCCAGGAGCCCTGGGGGTCCCCGGACCCCACTTTGAGAACCACTGACATACGGTACAGTACGAGTGACAGGTGCCAGTCAGAGTGGCCACAAGTGTGGACATTTCCTTTCACCCTTTATGGGGAGTAACTGCAAGTAACCCCCTGGTAACCGCTGCCGTGGCGATCGCGCAGCATTTCTGTGCCCATCAGGATTTGTTTTTACATTAAACTGTGCGAGTGCCTCCTGACCGCTTTTCCATACGACCTTGCTTTCCCCTTGCACGATGAATCTTTTATGAGACCCGCGATGTGGGTTTCAATGGAGAAGATTGGAATATAAATATGGCCACGTCGTGCCCAAAGCTCCTCTTTCCTCTCTGAAACAAAAGCTTCTCTCTAAGCAGAGACTGAGCGGTTTGGCTGCATGGCTGCCGTATGCGTCCCCCGTCACCAGACGCACACATTGTCATCGCCAAAGTGTTAAATGTCTCATCACTTTGACAACACACGCCACACTCCCAGAGAACTGTCTTCATTTCTTTTGACAGGAGCTGGTTTATCCTGGATACAGATTTTCGACAGAAAGCAAAAGATAGCTCTCTCTCTGTGTGAGGGAATCTACTTGTTAGCAGACTTAAGGTATGCGTATAAGGTCTACCACATCTGCAGTTGAGAGTATTATCACTTGTTTGACGTAGAATGAAAGGAAATGATGAGACGAGACAGAGGTAAATCTCAGCTGATCGCAGTGCACTCTGTCTTCTTCTCCCTCTCTCTCTCGCTTTCTCTCTCTCTCTCTCTCTCTCTCTTCTTGTCACTCTTGTGGTCTCTTACACAAAGACAAATAATGGTTCTTAAATGGTTCTTTAAAAGACTGTAGGGTTCCACGAAGAGTGAATGGTTCTTCAATATGGTTCTAGAGAACCTTTTTTGTCAAAGCTCTTTGAGAAGCCAGAAATAGGTCCTCAAAGAACAATCGCACCTTTAACCATTTAAACCCTAGATATCTTAATAGACGAACATTTGCCGAAAACAGCAGATCTACAGGGTTTATAGGGTTAAGGGGTTGTCCTAGGACCAAATAAATGGTTCTTTAAAGAACCTTGGTCTGAAAGGTTATTTCTAGATCCGAATTTGGTTCTTCTAAATCACTCTGAAGAGGCGGTTTTGGTTCTAGTGAGTACCTCGATTTCTCTCACTCTTTTTCTCCTCCTTTCTCTTTTGCTGTCTCTCATGCTTTCTCTGCCTCTCATAATGCATAGCACTTTAAAGAACCATAACCCCTGTGTATGTACACGTGTGTGTGTGTGTGTGCGTGCGTGCGTGCGTGCGTGCGTGCGTGCGTGCGCGCACGAGTGTGCATGTTTGTGTGCGTTTGTGCATGCGCCTGTGTGTGTGGACAAGCAACTTAGCCTCCTGTGTTGAAAGCTAGCAAAACGAAGGCCGCTTTCATTTTGGGATTGAGAGACGAAAGATATGTGGTGCAGTAGAGCCGGGTGGTGCAGGGAACCTTTTAATCGATGTGTTCTCCGCGCGGTACTGTCACAGCCACTCAGTAGGGTCATTGATGAGAGAGGCGCTTTCTCTCTGACTGCACCAAGGCTTAAAGACTCTAGTCAGGGAGGTGCGGGAGCCCAGCAGTCACCCAACACTACTGCATATCAAGCAGGTTCGGCAGGGCTGCTCTCTGCAGACCCACGGTGGGGAAGGTAGAGACAGGCAAGAGAGGTCCTTTGACAAAGACACTGCATGCAGGCGGGGAGATAACAAGATACTCCGGGAGCAGGAACAGGAGCTTACATTGCATTAAGCTCTCTCTGATGCAAAGCCACTGGGATTCCCTCAAGTCTGCAAAATACACACGGACACGGAGGGGTAGAAGACTGGCCACACACACACACACACACCCACACACACATCTGAAAGAAATAGTTACAGCCACAGACTGTTAAGTGTATGCAGGGGACTGAAAAATCCACCATTTATAAAAAATGTCCGTCACATATGCACGTATACTAATATGCTCACTTCAAAGAATATGGTATGGCTTATTGGCTAAGGGTTACGTTATTTGTATTGGCTGTCTAAGGGACAGCCAATACAAATAAATATTGATTATCACACAGCAATTTATTTATCATTTAGCATTCACGAAGACAATGAGAAAATATCATTTGATCGACACTTTAATGTAATAAATATATTAAGAGGGAGTTGGCTGATAGCACTGGTCTCTACGCCCTCACGCATGCATGCAGCCATTCTGTGACCTGATGTAGGTCGCTGTTTTCCACGCTGTTTTGGGTCCTTTGCACCTGGATTTCAAGAAGAGATGGCACATGTGTTGCAGGCTCCCGAACGACTTTAAAGTTATCCGTTAATTGTACTTTCAATTGTTAGTTTTTCTGCACACAAAGCGTCTGCAGCATACAGACAACCCTTCTGGACATTAGATCAGCAATCGCTATGCTCAGAGACGTTGCTGGATCTATTCTATTCATCAGAGGTAGCACCACACACTATCCAATTCCAAACTAGGGACAACTGAATAATATGCTTCACAGAAACTTGGATGTCTGACAGAATCAGTGATCACAGACTCAGCAATCGAGCCACCAGGGAGAACCCTGGTAGCTGTGTGGACAGGACAAAGTCTCTCTCGGGTAAGAATCGACGGGGAGGGATATGTCTCATGATCAACAACTCTTGGTGTTAACAATGAAATGTGCATACGATCAAGTCCTTTAGTTCCTCGGACCTGACGTAGTTGATGCCAATGTGCCTTGGGAGTTTACTGCAGTGATTGTTACTGTTGCGTACATCCCCCTCCAAGCCGAGACGGTATTAGCATTAAGAGCACTGTATGGGATAATCAGTGAACCGCAGAGTCACATTTTATTGTTGTGTTTGACTAAAGAGATAACCTGACAAAAGTGTTCCTGAAATATGATCAAAACTTTACAAGAAGCACGGCTCCTCGATCGCTGCTTCGCCCCCTGCCGGGATGGTTACAAGGCCGTCCTCCACCCACCATTCGGCAAATCAGTGATTGCTTCTCTATTCAGCTACTTCCCACCTACTGTATTAAGAAAGTGGAACCGAATAGAACATGGCGCCACTTCTCCATTGAACTCAACGAACACGGCCGCCCTGTTCTTTTCTGTCGCCCGATTACTTTGAATGGTGTCCTCAAGCTCGAAAGGCAGACTGAAGCAATAACTAGTCAATGTGAGGGAGGTTCAATGCTGGTCTGACAAATTATATTCTATGCTACAGGATTGTTTTGATCACGCGGACTGGGAGATGTTCCAGCTCGTCTCTGAGGATAACATCTGTGAGTACACAGAGACAGTAACAGGATTTATCAGGAAGTGCATAGATTATTTTGTTCTAACAAAGTCAGTTCGGATATATTCCAACCAGAAACTATGGATTAACGGCGATGTCCACCCAACCCTTCCTGTGCATGATGCTGCCTATAGTGCTAGAAATATGGTGGATAATACAAAATCCCACTCTGATCTCCAAAGATCCATCAAACAGTCCAAGCGGGAGTACAAGAATAGAGTGGAAGACCAGTTCAACAGTAATAACATCAGGACTATATGGTGGGGTTACAATCAATAATTGACTTCAGAGAGAGAACCAACTGTGCAGAGAGCCTCTCTACCTCCCTCCCCGGTGAGCTGAATACCATTTTCAGGCGGAGGACACTATGCAAGTCTCATTGGGTTGCTCAAGGATACTTTACGCCAGGTTGCAGCACCACAGCAGATCCACTGACCCGGGAGCCCCTCAGGGCAACGTGCTGAGCCCTCTCCTCTGCTCCCTGTACACACACAACTGTGGCCACGCACAGCTCCAGCATCACCGACAAGTATGCTGATGACAGCATTGCAGTGAAGGTGTCAGCGGCCCGATGGCGTCACCTCAAAATACAATTGGGCTTAGTAGAACACCATGGAGCACCTTGGTAGTAGCATCATCTGCCATTTTAACTCAAATCTTTGCTTCTGGGGATTCTACAAATGTCGTATAAATCCTAGCAGTTTTTTGAAAAATCTGAGGTTCTCAAATTTTTTTTCATTTCAAGGACCCTCAAAATTATATGTATTTGGCCACGGACCCCCATCTCAAAATATGTTGTTCCAGGGACCCCCCAGAAGCAAAGACTTGAGTTAAAGATTTCCGCTTTAATTTGGCACACATTTTCACGATTTTTCAAGAATAGCTGATCTACAATCTTGCCGCGCTATGAGCTTGTAGATCTGCTATTTTTGAATAGCCAAAGAAATCTAAAATGACACAGCTTTCCCGGTCTTAATGGGTAAACTAACTTGTTAATAAAGTTCATATCAATCAAAAGGAACTGTGAAGAGGGTCAGTTCCTCAGCATACTGTGCATCTCAGAGGACCTCACATGGGCCACACACCACCATGTGGCCCAACAACGTCTGCACAGCCTCAGGTGGCAGAATAAATTCAGCATGAGCCCCCGCCACATCCTCAACATGTTCTAAAGCCATGGTTCTCAAACATTTTCATGTCAAGGACATGGACCCTTTTGTGAAGGCACCCCCTCAAGGGTTATAGCGACAGGTGCTTAAGTAAAAAATGCACAATTTAGGAGGAGATCTCTGATGGTTAAACCAAAGAATAGGACCCGCACACCGTCTGAATCTTGCAAAAAAAAGAATTGCTCTTTATTCGACATTTCGGTCGTTAGACCTTCATCAGGACAGACAATCAAGGACAAGGACCCCCGAATGTATATGTATTTTGAAAAGAGAAGATCTGAAAAGTGAATTGACATTTTGAAAATGTCAATTCACGTGACCGGGATGGTTTACCAGGCTACCAGTGACCCCCATAAGAGAAGATTTGTGTTCTTGTTTTTTTCTAAATCATTCAAAAATGTTTAAGGTTTTTCTAAATGTTAAAAAAAATACTATTTTTGTATAGCTGAGTTAAAAAAAGATTAAACTGATTTTGATGCTATACGCTCATTTTCCTGGGGACCCCCTGGAACCCCCTCAAGGACCCCGAGGGGTCCCCGGAGCCCACTTTCTCAGTGTTCTATAGAGCAGCACCATAGAGAGTGTCCTGACGAGCTACATCATGGGAACTAGAATGGGAACTGGACCGCCCTTGATAGCAGAGCATTATAAATTCAATGGGATTTTTAAAAGGGACATTTTCTTTATGACACAGGGGGTGGCTTTGACTATTGGTTCGGCTGCTACATTATCCCTCGAATGGCACAGCAGCTGACTAATTATTGCAAGCTCATCATTATCGCTGTCCTTTTATCACCCCCTCAATAACGATAAAATGTATTAGCTTTAGTTGTGTGAAAAATCTGCGTCTTTGTTCTGATTGGCTATTCCATTGATTATACACACAAAAGAATTGCATGAATGAAGCACTCTATTTTCTTGCCCCTTCTTAGAATAATCCATGATCACAGAGGTATAGAAGAACCATCCCAGTTTAAAAAGCAAACACTAAACCCTTTGCACTTTAAAGAAGGTCCTTTCGCTCTACTAGGCCCTAAGTAATACTCGTTGCAATGAGCACGCCTCTCTGCACCTGAATACTGTACAGTACTGGCTACTGTATCGTGTGTGGAGAATGACTGTAGAGTCTAGGCATAATGCTCAGTGGTGCGCACTCTGACAGTGCCTGGTATTAACTTGTGTCCCTCTTCCTTAAACAGGACACACATGCAAACAGTGGCGTTACGTAACTAAGTACATGTACTCAAGTACTGTACTTAAGTAGAATTTTGAGGTCTTTTTTACTTTCTTCAGTATTTGCAATTTTCAATACTTTTACTTCTATCCCACTACATCTCAGAGGAAGATATTGTAGATATTGTACTTTTACTCCACTACAATTACTATATGAAAACTTAAGTTACTAGTTACTAAAGATTTTAAAACACACCAACCACTTCAGCCCTACAGTATATATTTTTCAGCCATTTGAAAATAGCAGATCTAAAAGCTCATCGCGACGCATTGCGAGCTTGTAGATCGGCAATTTTCAGGATATTTTAACACATTTTGAACTTGTGAAATGGGACATTCTGCACAATTAGTACTTTTACTTTTGGTACCATAAGTATATTTTGACGCCAATACTTTAGAATTTTGAATACGGGACTTCTATGTGTAACAGAGTATATCTACAGTACATTGCAGTATTGATACTTTTACTTACATTAAGTCAAACATGTGAGCACTTCTTCCATCAATGCATTCAAACAAACACATACTACACACACACACACACACAGAGAGATGCACGCGCAGGTGTGAACAAACACGTTATACACACACAAAAGCATGCGTTGGGAGTGATTAGTGATAGTGGTATAGGGTAAGGTAGTGTCAATGTACCAAGTGATATACGATGTGGAAGGAGTTTGAATTAGTGCCCAGTGTTGTATCTAAGAGATAGGGCTGTGGTAGGAAAGAACAACCGGTCTTTTGGGGACATAGATAAAAGTTAAGTAAAAGAGAGTGTGAGAGAGAGAGAGACTGCATAGATCAATGACAAGCACGGTTTACAGTCCCATCGTTTTCAGATGCTATAGGATCCGCTTCAGTAATTCCCATCATGTTTCTAAATGGCAGAGTCAAGTGCTTCAGCCAAGATCAAGGCAACGTAATAAATAGGTATATATAGACAGGGGTCTCTAAGCCATAGCCCTCACCCCTACCCCTTCCCCACTGCAATGCACAGGCAGTGCTCTCGAGAAAGGGGGAGGGGGAGGATTGCTTCTCACTTGTCAGACATGTTTTTCTACTTGGTATGTTCTGGATCGATAGCTGCACTTGCATCGAGATCTGTGTTGATCTTACCCAGACAGCCCTGAACAAGGCTATTAAAATGAGCAGTGAAACTCAGCCCAGGAATGAGGTGGTGCTGCTTGCACGCTTACTGTGTATTCTGGTGAAACTAATGTGCTGCTGTACGGCATAAAGTCAGAATCTTGCTTGATTGTGCTGCACACTGTGAACTTAATAGCAGATGATGATGTGCTGATTTGCTTAACATCCACTATATGACATTAAGATGAAATATTTGCAAATAGTGGCATAGTATCAAGAGCTGCAGTGGTATCAATTGAAATGCCATCTTAATAATACATAACGTTACAAATTAACATACACACAACCATTTTGTGGAAGAGGGCCTTTGCACACGTGAAGATTTATTCATCAAGATTTACATTAATTCTGTGGGGGGTGGAACAGTTTTTTAAAATGTGTCACCTTCCTTTGCTTATTATTAAAATACATGCTTGGAGGCTGGAGCTTAATTCAAGTGCATTCCTGCCCTTTTACCTCGGGCCAAACATGCAATATTGTCAACAATGATATACCCCAGGGGGGTTGAGTGATAGTGCTGCAACACTGCTATTTCTTAAGCAGGCAAAATGGAAATGTTTATGTTAACGATTAGAGAAGGAAGTGCCTCCTTAAGGGAGGAATCATTTCCTATTTCCCCCTCATGTCTGAATGGAATATTAACGTGAGAGATAGCTTTTCTGATTATCATGACTCGCAGGCTCTATTCACAGATGTCATCATTAAGGTCTATACTGTAGCTGTGTTGCGTGCTCTGACTGTAAAACTGATTTACACTGCATAACATCCTGCCTCTATTGTATTCTGGCAGTAGAGACAGAAATATGTGCAAATTACATACACAACTACTGTAAATATATCCATTCACTCCAGCCTTTGTGAGGGAGGGGATTCAGGGAATGGATAAAAGGATAAAAAGGTGATAGCTGTGATAGCAGTTAGCTGACAAATCAGTGCAGGACAAAGCAGTGTGAGCAGCAGTGGTAGAAGTACTACTCAGATTTTAAGTATAGTACTTAAGTAAATTAATGTATTTAGTTACTTTCAACCACTGAGGACCAACGTGAGAAAAATAACTCAGCATGTCAATCACGGCTGCCACGGTTGCTGCAGTCTGTCAAATGTGATTTTGTCCTTGTCTTTTGTGACAAAATAGAGCTTTGGGCAGTGGTGGACAAAGAACTCAACCCCAGTACTTGAGTCAAAGTATACGGTAGATACTCCTGGTGAAATATTACTGAACTACAAGTGAAAGTAGTTCAGCGTTGCATTGTGACGCGTTGTGAGCTTGTAGATCTGCTATTTTCATTATATTTTAAATAGGGCTTAAGTGGTTAATTCATTATGTATACATTTCCCTTCCTCAAGGGAAAAGTGGACTTAACTGAAGTCCAGATATTCAAAACATGTACAGTACTAGTACTCAATGTACTTTGTTACTGTAATGTATGTACTGTATGTATGTATGTATGTATGTATGTATGTATGTATGTACAGTATGTATGTATGTATGTACATATCCTGTACATAACGAAGACAAGAATATGTCATCAGGTTGTTCATTCTATATCTGCTAGTTGCTGCTCGTTGGGAAAGTTTCACATGCCATTTTACCACAGGAACTCTAGCATCACTATTCTGGGGCCGAACATGTGCGGAAAAAAGCAGATCTTTAAGCACAAGATGTGTTGTGTTGTGGGACGTGGTGAGCTATCAGCTATTTTTGACAAAAACTAGTGAAGAGCCCTGTGGGATCCTGGTCAACTAAATACATGCAGGGTTTTAAATAACAAGTCTAGTAGTCCAAACCAACGCCCTAGAGCATTACTGAAGTACTGAACAATAGGACTATTACAGACTCCTCTTCCTGCTGTCCCCCTGAACACCCCCCACCCTGGACACTCTCATCTCACACTTGGCTAACTCAGCAGAATATTACCATGTTATTAGATTCAATATACAACCCTCTCATTTCTGCTCCCACGTACTCATTTTCTCCAGTTTGTTGATTTTCTTCCCCCCCCCCACTCCCCATTTGTTTGTGTAATCACTGAATGGATCAGCGGCTTCTTGTTGTGAAAATACGGCCAAGAAGTTGCAGATTATATGGCTGGAATCATTGGCAGAGTGTTGGGGGAAGTCACAATGGAGCGTGGTCTTACGCCAGGCTGTTTATTCGTACCAACAATCCTTCTCAGTCCTTCCATGGGTGTGGAAGGTTTCAACAAAAACACAAAGCGAACACAAAGCTAATTTGCTCATCTTCAAGCTTCTGCTACCCATTGCCCACAACTCCATATGATTATAAATATAATATTCAGTTAAGTTAGGAGCTGTTTGGGGAATTCTCTCAGCCGCACAATATGCCCGTGTGCGTGTGGTAATAATAATGTCTCTCTAATTAAACGCTACAGCTTACCCTGGATACTAATGACCTGTAGACACAGAATGGGAAGGGAGGGCTCTGCATGAGTTCTGGCAAAAGGACTGGGACACAGGGCTTTGTGTCGTAGTTATCACAGCACACACAGCAGGGCATAGGCAACCTTAGGCACGGGTGCCAACATTGGCACAGGGGAGGGTGATTACTGGCACAATGGCATAGTGAGAGAGAGGATTTTTTATTTAAGATTATTCTAAAACTCTGAACTCTGACTGGAGAGGGAGTCTGGGAGATAGGTGGGGTTATTGCCCCCAAAAGTCTAATGGTCTCTACATCCTGATCAGTGAAAGAAAATGTTTCTAAAGAAGAAGAATGGTTATGCAAATGGTCAAATATTTTGTTTGTATGTGGACGGTGTTATAATTAAACTTAATGTTGACATCGCACACTGACTAAAATTAATAAAACATGGCACTTCATGTCAAAAAGGTTGTCAACCCCTAACATACAGAGTAACCGACAGCTGCTTTTCGCCGTTTTTGCCATTGACCATGTGTTGCTCTGCAGGAGGTGTCGGTGTGTGTTTGTATGTGTCAGTTTCCCCAGCGAGATTTCTTGTGCACACTGCCAGTAGGCCACAGAAGTACCTTTTCTATGTTTAAAAAAAAATCAGGCCAAGGACCCCTCAGGTGAGAAAGAGACGAAGCAGTGACCCCCTCTACATGTTGTATGATTTTTTGTTCCATATTCAACTTTTCTTAGCTTTTTGAGAAAGCCTTCCAATGCAACTTTATGAGAGGCTTTCAAAGCTAACTCCCAATAGCTGATTGTCTCATCAATGTCTGTTGACCGTTAAGAGATTTGAGACTAGCTTGGAAGTGTTCCACTGTTTTTTCTTTTACAGCTAATTGGCAGAATCTCGCCACTCCTCTTGTTAGTTATGCTGTTGCAGACGTGGCAGAAAACAGAGTAGAGGTAAATTCATCACTTCAGGGAGCTTCAAATACATCACCCATCCTCTGTCTCGCTCTCATCTCACCATCCGGCATCTCTCCTTTACAAGCTCTTTGTCACTCCTCTCTCCTCGCTCCTGTCTTAATCTTTGGTTTATGATCTTCCTGGCGTCGTGTCCCACAGTGATTAGCTAATCACTCTCATACCTTTCGCTCTGTGACTGGATGCCGTATGTAAACATTGACTCAGACAGAGAGAGAATGAGCTAGCCTCAGACACTTTGTCCAATGCCTGCCTGCCAGTGGACCGACCCCCCCCCCCCCAGACATCTGACATGGTGCAGTGCTTCCGCAGACAACTCTCCGCTCTTCCTCAAATAGGCCTATAGATGAGAACACGCTTAATGAAACAAAGGAAAGTCCCGCCAGTACGTTAATGAGACAAGTGCAGGGCACTCTGCTCAAACGCCGCTGTGAAGAGGCTGATTGAATTATGCACTCAGCAGCAGTCACAACATTCAGGTATCTAACGGAGATCTATAGACACTGGCAGGCCAAAATACTGTACACAGTAAAACCCTCAGTGTTCATTTATCCATTTGTAACTCTGAGAATGTACAACTGTAACCAAATGGGCCCTTACTCTCTGTTTAAGCGGTATGAGGCTGCCTGCTCTCAGACAAAGACAAGTTGCTATTTTGCCTTTGAAAGGGAAAAAAACGAAACAAAAAACAAATTATTCAGGGTTAGTGACAAGGCCATCCCCGTGAGCTCAGTGAAGGGCGTTTTGATTAGGAATGAGACTGTGGGGGGGCCAGGCTCAATTATCAGACTTTCTTTGAGCCTCCTTTCTGTCAGATTGAAGACTCCCAATTTTCTGTCAGTAATTAGTTCATTTACAGGAATAGCTTTCCCTGTGCAACAGAGTGAATGCTTGATTAGCAGGATGGGAGAAAGGGTCAGGAATGTGGCACCGGTTTTCTATTGCACGGAATCAAAGAGGGGAGTGCTTTGTGTTGTAATTAGGTCATGGAGCCAGAAGGTGATCATAGTAATCGCTGGTGTGGGAGTGTGTGTATGCGTGTGAGAGCATGGTGAATTCATGCAGGGACATTTGTCACTGCAAGCAGAAACTGGCAGTGAGAAAGGCTTGTTCAGCTGGTATCATTGGCATGGGATATGTGCTGAACACTAGGTAGACTCCTTCTGTTCTGCAGAATGCATGGCAGCTGATTGCCACGTGCATTTCTTTTCTATGGCTTTGATCAAGGCTAACATTAGCATGCCACTAGTCCCTGATTGAGCTGATCTGATATTCAGATTGATGCCCCTCTGAACTGCCCTGGCAAATACCAAGCCCTCGGTGGTCAAAGCCTGGGTACAGAGGCTAGTGGCACTGTAATCAAGGGACAACCAGTCAAATCCTAGGCAATCAGTCCTGCTTTGAATAAGACCCGAATTAATATCCTGGCGCCATTTCCACAAAGTGTCCAAGAATAAGAATACTGGGATCGGTCACATCATGGTCATACAAAATTCAGTGTAGCTTTAAGAGGTTTCTTGTTCCCTCTGCAGTACGGTTGTGTAATGTTTTATGAATACGGCCCAGCCTGGTCGACAGCCTGAGTTGACTGGATGGGATTGTAACAAAGACAGTGGAGGGTCGCACAGCAGGCTACTATAGGTGTTTTAAAGTCAATACAGTGAGACAGACAGATTTACTGTATTGATTTTCTCTCTCACACATTGCTGCTGGAACTATGGATTCCCCATTGTTTTCTAATGGAACTGCTGTGGGTTAACACCCAGTATCACTGCTGTTAAGCACTAGCTGCTATACATGAGCTGTAGCCAAGATTTTGCTTTCATTTCTTAAGCCTGACATATAGTCTGTCGTACGATGGCCAAAAATAGCCGATCTACAAGTTCACAACGTGTCGCATTACTACGTGTTGTGAGCTTGTTTATTGGCTATTTTCTGCAGATGACAGCGCTGATGATGAAGTTTAAATTGGGCTTTAGTTTGCCTCTAAACATGATGGATAGTAATTGCCATATTATGTGCATGTCACAACGCAGCCAGCTCTCTCACACTAACTACCATCTCAGGATGCAAGTACATGGTTTACAGCTCAGCGGAGCGATGGGACTGCTCATGCAAGCACACACAGACACAGACAGATCGTGCTATGCTACTGTACACGAATAAACAGATACACACGCATCCATGGACGCATGCTCTCGCGCACCCACATACACAGCCACATGGGTCTGACACACACATATACCACAAATTCAAAAGTTAACACTACTGCTCCTACTGTTACCTTTAGCAGATTTGAGTCCCTAGTCTGCAGACACGCCTTACAAAACAGTGCTGATGCAAGCTAAACGTGCAAGGATAACACCCCCCCAAGTACGGTCTGCATGCAAGACACATATATCATGTCTTGTCATATCATATCACGTCATATCTCATATGCCGTCAATGCCCTCTGTGGTCTGAGTGGGACAAAGGTCCCACTGCATTTGTGGTGAATGACTGAATGCTCACTGCTTGCATTATTGAACATGTTCGGTTCGGTGTGATGTGGTGTCTGTTCTGTGTGCATGCAGGGGTCGATGGAGAGATGTGTGTGTGTGTGTGTGTGTGTGTGTGTGTGTGTGTGTGTGTGTGTCTGTGTGTGTGTGTGTGTGTGTGTGTGTGTGTGTGTGTGTGTGTGTGTGTGTGTGTGGTGCTTTTGTGGTCTGCATCTCTACTGTCACAGCATGATATCCCAGAGGAGGAGTTCTCTAATGCTCACAGGAGCAGTTAATGGATCAAACGCTGCACGTTGAAAACATACTATCGTGTATCCTCCCCGGACCCTGGGGTATAGCCTATTTATGCCACTTAAACAGTTGCTATAGTAATGAGGTCACATTTAAGCTTAATTTAGGCTATACTCCATCACACGACACTGTTGCTTGACAAAAAGAACAGATTCTCAACCTTGAGGATCAGTTATTTTCGACAAGCGACACCGCCGTACTACGGAGTCATAAATCATGGCTTTAATTTGGACTCATTTTGATGTTGATACATTAAGAAGTTGGTGGTCCTCCAACGCCTGTCATCCGATTAATTAATTATGACTCAGGGCGTCCTGGCCGGCATTCTTAGAACGAGAGGCCTAGAGCGTTTTTCACAGCCTGTCTCGTGTCTGACCGTCTCCGGCTTGATGGCTCTGAACCGCATCGGACAGGATTTGTTTGACCAGACGAGTTCTAAGCAGCAGCAGCAGCAGCCGGCACAGGGGCCAGTCGGTAGCTGGCCGTGTGATTAAGCTCTGTGAGACTGCAGAAAATAGCCGATCTACAAGCTCACAGCACGACGACGTATAAAAATAGATTAGGCTTGAGGGTGGGTGCTGGGTGCTCGGTGCTGGGCCTGCTGCTTCCCCAGCACTGTTATCTATATCACCCAGAGCCAGTCGCTAATAGCCCGGGGCTCTGTAGCACTCTGCTGCCATCCATGGGTGTGCACTGTGCACAATAGCTGCCATTTCTTTTTTTTTCTGCAGTTGGTGGGCATTTCCACCGTTTGCGCTGATTAAAAATGCCCTTTATAGAGAAACCCCCCTTAGGCTAATAGGAGCATAATGGAATTTTCCTCCTTTTCTTTTTTGCTGCTCAGATGTTTATTTAAAAACTCAACACCGTTTAAGCTTAACGTGTGCATCTCTGTGCTGTAAGCGTAGGTATGTGTCTTGTGTCTGAGTCTGAGTCTGAGATGATAAGACAGCTAATGAGAATTTATTCTCATAACTTATTGAGTAAGCTCAAGATAGAAATAGCTGATATGAAGATGTACTGTATGTAGGATATGATGCCATCTCTCCTCCTTGCCTGAGGGCGGGGGGGGGGGGGAGGAGGCAGGTTGAGAAGAAGAGGTGTTGTAGAAAGAAAGAAATTCATAGAGAGTGGGGGGGGGGGGGCGCAGGGAATTGGAGATAATTGTGACACAGCAGAGGGAGACAGGGAGAAAATCAGGTACAGGACCATCTTTAAAAGGGAAATGATTTAGGTGTGGAAATGAATCAGAAATGTTTACATGAATACAGGTAAAATTTCTCATCAGCTAATATAATAACAGTGTGTGTCCCACCAGACTCTCTGTAATGAATGCAGTTTGCATTTTCAGCTTCAGTATGAACCCATCACATAGACTTCCCAACAATATAATCACAACGTATTGTCTATGGCATCACACTGGAACTTGGTGATTTGCGACTCTATTACTAGTTAATTACATTGCTAATATGTCATTTCATGGTGCACTGTTGTTGTTACGCCTGATTTATACCTGGTTCCCGCCGGTGTTGCGCAGCGAAAAAATGAAGATCTACAAGATCGCAGCGCACAACTAGTCTATAAACCAGTGGTTCTCAAAGTGGGGTCCTTTTGGGGGGGGGGGGGGGATTCTGTGTTAAAACAGAATCACAATAATGTTAGCCACTTAATCCATATTTTATATGTTGGCTATTAGACAAATAGCAGATATACAAGCTCACACGTCATTTTACAAAATTTTGAATAATTTATATTATGATTTTAAAACACAAATCATCTCTTCTGGGGGTCTCAGTGGCACAAAAATCTTCAGATGCCAAATACACATCAATTTGAGAACCACTGAAACCAAGCAATAGATGAGTGCATCCACCCCTACTCCTTGCGCGCGTGTGTGTGTGTGTGTGTGTGTGTGTGTGTGTGTGTGTGTGTGTGTGTGTGTGTGTGTGTGCAATGCAATCCCACCAATAATCAATGATTTAACAGGTAAATTGGGGACAGTAACTGTACAGAGTGGAGCCATTACGTAGGAAGTTAGGAATAAGTAAAAAGAAATGGTTCAAGTTTTACTATTCTCCAGTCCCTTGTATAGCTCTGAGTGAAGAATCACCCACTCACCCACCCATGTTCTCCTCTCTGAAAAGAAGCACTTGTGTCAAAGTTTGAATCTCTACTGCCACCCTGTGGATTTAATATCCACTGCATTCTGAGCTCCATTTCAGGATTGATCATCACTTGGTCTACTGTACACTCACTCACTGTGACAAATCTTCCTGGAATTTATGGATTCATGAGGGAACCATTGATTTTGAGATGATTTTCATTTGTCTGATAATGAGATGACATATATCATTTCACAGCAATTTATCCTTATTAACACTGGGTTTACTTCCTGCAGCTGTGTTTTTTGTGATTACCAGGTGCAGAACCCTGCAATCAATGTGTGCAATCTGGGAACCCTTTGTTTTTTTTTAATCTTTCTTGAGAGATTACAATGTGTGTGTGCTTGCATGTGTATGGGTGTGTGTGTGTGTGTGTGTGTGTGTGTGTGTGTGTGTGTGTGTGTGTGTGTGTGTGTGTGTGTGTGTGTGTGTGTGTGTGTGTTTGCGTGCGTTTTTAGCTTTAGCTTTTTTCCTACATTTTTGTACTACAGTAGAACGTCTAACTTGTTAGTGAAGTCAGTAAGTGACCAATCTGGGAACCCATCGCCAAATGAAAAGGAAAAACAGCGCCCTCTGCTGTTTTTTACTATCTCACTTGGCTCTGGGAGGAAGTCGACGTAGCACCCGTGCGCAAGGAAACCGGGGTTTTGGTCTGCCTTCAGCCTTTCACTTCCGGTGGTGCGACTATGTTTTCATTCCCACTAACAATATTTCTACAAGGAACACTAACACCACTCTCCCAGAGAACATGGATCGTTTTGGTTATAAGCGCACTTGTTTCTATGATGACAGAGCAAGTTAAAATGTGAATATCTTTCCGTGGTTTTGTCTGCTCCGAGGAAGCTATTGTTAAATCAGTTTCAGTTTGTTTCTAGTGGGGAAGGATCGGCAGACACGTAAATCCCGCCCACTACATTTGATTGGGTAAAGCGCTGCCTGCTTCCTGATCTGAAGGCACGCCCAATTGTAGGCCAGTGCGTACGCGATATGACGAACCCCCCCGACAGATTCAAACGCAGAGCAGAATCTGTTCTTGAGAGATTAGTAAGTGACTAACACCTGTCACCAGTTAGAATAGAAGTATAGAATAGTCCCTATACTCCTTGGGGTGCTTTTTTGACACTGTGTATTTGCACATCCGTGAAATTTGACCTCTACATTTACCCATCCTATAACAGCTAGGAGCAGTGAGCACCGTTGTACAGCTCTCGGGGAGCAATTAGGGGTTAATAGTCTTGCTCAGGGACACACATACATTGACACATTGCTGCCAGCAGTTTGCTGGCCTGGCCTGGAATCAAACCTGAGACGATTAAGGTCTCTGGCTTCCCAGGTGGCCTCACTAAACACTCAGCCACTCAGCTATGGCTGGCCCAAGCTCTCGCATAGCACCCATGCCCACTATTGTAGTTCCGTCAGTCGCCACATGAGGACAGTCTCGCTTCACCAACAACCAGAGCCTTTACAGCAACAAGGCGGATGGTGGAGCCTGCAGGTGACCTGAAGAGGGATGACATGTTTTGGATGGCGCTCAGGCAGCTGTCTCCTCTCATATCGCATGGAGGCACAGCCCACACGGCGAGGCCCATATCGCTAGCCCCATGTGACTGGCTGGGAGGGAGTGGGGAGGCAAGCATATAGCCGTGACTGACAAAATGAATAACTCAGCCGACCAGGAAGCCGGCATGACTGCGAGCAGAGGCGGCCCGGTCATTTTGTGTCTGAGCACAGACCATTTTGTCATCATTATGGCTGTTTAGGCTGCAAAGTGACACGGAGCCATGGTCCCCAAGGTGAAATGACACCGATAGGTGCTCGAGCAAATGGAACATCTGAGATGTGACTCCGACGTGCCTGCTGTGACTGTGCTGAAGCCTCCATGCACCGCTGA